>NC_056735.1:1880889440-1880914440 GCF_019279795.1 Protopterus annectens | reverse complement strand
TCCCTTAAATTGAGTGGCTCTATCCCCCCATGTGTGATACAAGGAGTGGTTATCTATATCTAGTATATTATATATATAGGATATTGGCATGGTGATTTTGCCAACTATATTTGGTTATAGTTTTTTTTTTCTCTTAGAGATTGTTTCTGTCCAATATGCCCTGGTGAATATGTCCTTAATAATAGGATATATATGATTATTGTGATCATTGCTAATATGTGGCTTTCGTTTCCTCCTAAGGATGTAACATTTGTGTTTAGCTTTGTGATTGGTTACTTTTGCTATTTTTGAATTGTGATTGGTCGTTTGTATTACCAGTTCTAGGAAAGAGCTGTTTGCCCGAGCTCCTTTAATTTGTCTTGACATTTGGGTTCTGTGCCCTTTGACTGGTGAATATGTCCTTCACAATGAGACATATATGATTGTGGTGACTGTTATTATATTGTATATGCCTGTGGTTTCTTCCTCCTCATAAGGATGTAGCATTTGTGGTCCAGCTTTGTGATTGGTAGCTTTTGCTATTTTTGAACTGTGATTTGCATGACCAGTTTTAAGTAAGGGCTGTTTGTCAGAGCTCCTGTTATTTGATTCATTAAGGTCTTGGGTTTTGGTTTATTAGTTAAGTGGGCAATGTCAAATTGATTGGGTTGAAGAGCTGCTGTTAGTAGTTCATTATTTTCCAGTACTTCCCTTGGTGCATATTTTTGTGTTTTCAGCCATTTACTTTATGGTTGAATGGTTACTTTACCATGTAGTTATGCCTTTTGAGGTAGTGTGTTAGGCACTAGTTTTATCCTATTTTTATTTATATGATTAATTTCTATTGATCGGCTTTGGATCCATGAAGCCATTATGTTGCTTGTTATTTTGTTGTCTTAGTACACTGTGATAGGGTATTTTTGATTGGCCCATCATATGTAGAACAGACTTTCATTGGTTTAAGTTACTTCAACCCAGATAGGAGGGCAAGCATAGGTGCTCTAATAGTAGCAACATGCAAGAGTAGTTTTTCAGCCTATCTTAGAAGTAGTCAGTGACTGGTTTATATTAGGAATTTTTGATCCTGATTTCGTGTTTCTTTTTTACATTGCCACTAAGGATACGATGGTATGTTCATATTTGCAAATTATTCACCTTAGCATTATTAAGCTTTTCGTTTAATCAGCAAGTTTTTATCTAGATGATGAGGTTCTTCCTCCTTTTTAACATTGAATGAGCAATGAACAATAGTGTTGGTGTATGAGCGATCTATTTGCCAAAGTCTGATGGACGATTTCATCATCCTGATGTTTTGTTATTATTTTTTGATTGGCCCATTATGAGTAGAACAGGCTTTCATTGTTTTAAGTTATTTCAACCCTGATAGGTGGGCAGGTGTAGATATTCATCCAGTGGCAATATATGACAGCAGTTCTTCGGCTCATCCTAGTAGTCATGGATTGGTTAATATTAGGAACTTTTGATCCTGATTTGCTGCTTCTTCCTTACATTGCCACTAAGGTTACAATGATATGTTCACAATTGCAAATTATTTACCTTAGTATTGCTAAGTGTTTCATTTAATTAGCAAGTTTTATATCTAGCTGATAATGTCTTTTCCCTCCTTTTAATATTCAAGGAGCTCAGTAGAGCGTGCGATAAATGATTAACACTATAGTACAAATAAATATTTCGGCAGGGGGTTCTACTCTTGTATCCAGCAAATGTGTGTGTGGGTATGTATGTTTGTAAGTAGAAGTACTATGGAAATAGAAAGTTCACCCCTGGGATCACTCCAGTGGCTCTACTTGATAGAGGCATGGGAACTAACGGCGGCATGATGCCAGGGCATGTCTATCGGCTAGGCTTGTAAAGGATCCAGGGCCATTGGCTTAGTACACACCTATGAATCTATGAAACTATGAACAATAGTGTGGGTTTGTGAGCGATCTAATTTGCTGAAGGTTGATGAACAATTTCATCATCCCGATGTTTTGTTATCCTTTTTATTTCATTTTCTAAATCTTGTTAAGTGTGATCACTCCAACTATGTACAATATGTTTGAATAGTGAGTTTTTGGTTTGATTTTTAATCCTGTTTACGTTTTATAATTATTTTACTTGCATGCTATTAAACTATGCTACTTCACTTTATGATTGTCAGTTAGAAGGTACAGCCATATTTTATTGTCTGGTTGTCAGACGAATGGAAATCAACTAATGGGACTACCTAACCAATTGTATAGTAGTTTTCTTTAATTGTTGATAGGTCATTATGTTCTTTCTAAATGTTTTATAGGACAGTTTTTTAAGTTTTGAATGATTGGACAATTGATTTGTTGAGATCTTTCAGATATGCACTGTTGATTTTTAATTGTTGTTTGCTTTGTGATTGGATGTTTTATAATTATTTTAACTTTATAAGACTGCGTATTTGAGTGACTCGTGTATGGTCTGAAGAAGCAACACTGAGTTGTGAAAGCACTTACCGTTTTATATATTTTTACGTTTTATTATTTTGATTAAGGTTATCTGTTTCCTCAAAGAGCAGTGGTGGACGCTATTTGCTTTTACAATATATGGATAAATATAGTTTCAAGAAAAGAAATGGGCTTCTTATTAAAGTGTTTGCTTTATATTTTTCATGTAAACTGCTTCCCCTAACAACAGTTGCACATCCTTACACCAAGTAGCAAATATCTGGTGAAGAAAATGTTCTACCTAAAAACTAATTAAAATATTATATAAGCTAATCAAAAAACAATTTCAAAACAACATAACTTAGAACCCATTTATAAGTATAAGATCACTCTCCAGTGTGGGAATTAGAGGTAAATAATGAGTTATCCAGGAGCGGGAAGGCTGTCTGTGTCATCTGGCCTCAACACCACTGATCAGTCCATTACTTCCATGTAATTCCCACCCTGTTGGGCATTATTTCTTGTTTATGTTCCATTTGCCTAGGTTTGCAGAATATTGTTTCTGACAAGGGTGTAATATATGCGCAAAAAATGCTGTGGTATAAGTCCAAAAATGTTGCTAAACAACATATAATAAATTTAGTTTACCGCATATTGTTTTATTAAATTTTTGGAGATATACCATAGCATATTCTTTTTTCAACCTATGGCCAGACATTGATTTTGGTTGTTTTTGTCATATGCCTTGGTAGGATGCAGTTTATCATTTGTTTTGAGAAGGCTGTAATATATGTATATAACTTTAAGAGACTTGGTATCTTTAGCAGCTGTACGAATTCCTGATTCTGTAGGCAGTGATTGATGTATTTTGCTACTCTGCAGGTATTTCACCATATAAAAGTATTAATGGAGATGCTGCTGTACATTCTGAATATATCTCATTATCTGGACCATCCCAGAATATCATATTTCATGCATCCTCCCTGCCATTATCTTTCCTACAAGCTCATTCAGCTGCAGAGCCAGAACATAGACAAATGAGGTCCTAGGCAGGGTAATGGACCAGGGGCACACCCCCAGACATATCAATATCCCATTACTTGACTGTCTCTCCACAATTAAAATAATACATTAATTAAACTTGTCAATCTGCATACTGTTTTCATTTTTTCTTTTACACTGATCACAGAAATTTTGATTTAGTTTGAAATTTACTTCAAATTTTATTGTGAAACATTGGCAGCCATTTGTCAAATAAAAACAATTGTGCATTGAAAATAAACTTAGCATGAGCAGCAATAAGCTACTCTTCCACTGACTGTCAAATGCATTGAAAATGCAGTTAGCAACCTATTAAACTACAGGAGATGTGTTGGAATTCATTGTCAAATAGAATGTAGTGAAACACTAATCAGAAGCTATGTGATAGGTGCACGAATTCATAAGATAAATGTATAACACATTTGCTAACAGCCTGGGACAGTTCAGTGGTCATATGTCCCTTTCTAGGACAGCCGAAGAGCACTGTTTAGTAAAGGGACTTGAATCACACAGAAGACAAATGAAGGTTGAGGGAAACAAAGTCCTACATTATAAGAATCAGCTTATTAGCAACTTATAGCCATACTCATCTGCACAATCACATTGCTAAAGCCAAAACACAGTTGGCCAGATTCATTAATGCGTATACTAAGTGTACACAAAATCTGCATGATCTTTATTCAATAACATTCCTACCAAGTTTTTTGTGCTTTCTAGTCACTCAGAAAGATTACATTATCTGTACATGTAGTCTACACTTTGTGGTAACATTTATGAATTCCTCTCAACATTTAAGGCTACAAAAATCAGTTGGGAAAATAAAATTAGGAGGAAGAATGGGTGATTTCAGCAGGTTTTGTCTGTTCACTCAAAACAGTGTACACTTAGTGTAGGTGTTAATGAATCCCAGGGAGTGTGTTTAACACCTTGGTACCTGAAAAAAAAGGCTAAGTTAAAAATGTATTCATATCAAAATATTAACATTGTACATGTAAACTTCATGATGATCAGTTTATTCACAGCCAGATAATAAACACACTG
The DNA here is from genome assembly GCF_019279795.1 of Protopterus annectens. Classification (NCBI taxonomy): domain Eukaryota; kingdom Metazoa; phylum Chordata; order Ceratodontiformes; family Protopteridae; genus Protopterus; species Protopterus annectens. Next base: position 1,880,909,959 of record NC_056735.1, on the reverse strand, counting down.
TCAAAAAGACAAGGAAACCAAGGATCATACCAAGAGGACATGGTTCATATCATGATGCACCAGTTTACTACAGTCAGTTCCTTCCTAACAGTACAACTACCTGGAATGCAGAAGCCAAGTATTCATATACATACAAATGTGATCATCAGTTACATCATCTTGTATGACTGCATGCAAATCAAATAATTTCTTGTGATCAAATACATAAGTAATGACTTAGAAGTGTATTTTAGCTGGCTGCTGTGAGAACTATACAGTGCGCTGTATTACACCCCCACCCCCTCCCAATCTGTTAGTTCAAGAATCTGAAAAAAACACACAAAATCAGGAACAAATTCTAAATATTGATCTCACATGCTGAGAAAGTTGTTAGCAAAGTAGATTTCATGTTAAAATGCAATTTCTGAAGGATGCAAAGTCTCTAACATGTTTGTCATTGTTTAGTAACTGCAGTCCACAACACTTTACCAGAAAGCCACAGATTTTATAAGGCAGTTTACCAAAAAGCCACAGATTTTATAAGGAACAGACTACAAATGTAAAGAAATAAAATGAGGAATAGTTGAGAACTACATATACAAACAACCACACACACACACGCACACACACACACACACACACACACACACACACACACACACACACACACACGCACACGCACACGCACACACACACACACACACACACACACATACACACCTAGTCATCTACCTATGCATTATGTACCACTGGCCTTCTTGTGTTTTCAGCCTCCAGCACATTTACTCCATTTGTTGAGCAGTCCAATCCTCATTAGTATGGCTGTCTGCTTCAAATGTCCATAGAGCTGTTCAAACATTTGTTCCCTGCAGTCCTCATTACAGCTGACAAAACTGTAAATTGTCCACCATTTTCCTGGCTACTAGTGAACATTAAAGTTCTTCAAATTGTACATTTTCTTGTGGTTTCCTGCCTATTAGCACAGCATTAATGATATTCAAACTATCTGTTGTCCAGCATTTTCCTGTCTATTAGTGCAGCGTTAGCTCTGTTCATACACTCCATTGTCCATTGGCTCCCTAGTTATTAGCATGACATTAACATTGTTTAAACTGTTTGCTTTTGCTGTTGTTTAGCTCCAGGATGTTTTCTATCATTGACTTTAACTTTGAAACAATGAGAGAAGACTTCTTAGAACTTTCACTTGGCAAAACAAATAGCAGCAGCAGCTGAACAGGAGTAATCAGGAAAATATGAGACTTTTGTTTTTTTCTCTTTTTTCTTAACAGAAGCAGTTGAATAGAGGTAATGGGGAAAATGCTGGAGTTTTTTTTTTGACAGCAGCAGTTAAATAGATATAATTGTGGGATATGTGGGTTTTTTTCAACATTTCTGGGCCCCCCAGCCAGCACTGGGCCCTAAACAGCTGCCTAAGTCACCTACTGCTGGATATGACCTTATTCAGCTGTACTATGAAAATTATCTTTCCGCATCCTGCCATTTCTCGATGCTTGATTCTTGGTCCAATACAGCTCTTACTGTATACTAATACCATCTCTGCTGATCATCTTGAATAGTTACATATACTCTATGTTGATAATCACTTTGTGCTGGAAAGTGGTGACAGCATTCAACACATTCAATATACTTTGCCATCAGGCTTCAGTATCTTATTTGATGGATTTCACAGCTTCTCTTCTCTGAATGTTTGTTTAAAAAGCTCTTTATTAATATTCTGTTTTTTTTTGTTGGGAAATTGTTTCAATTGGTTGTTGAACCTTCTGTTAATTCAACTGTTCTATACCTTCTGTTGTCTTCTATGAATCACAGTTTTCAGCTCACAGTTTTCTGAAAGTTGAATTTCAAAGACAACAGGCGAAAACCCTAAAAAAAATCTCACAAGCCTTCCCTGCACACACCCTCCCTAATTATATAGACTAACTATCCTATTGTGCCACAGTGGAAGCAAAGGGAACACACTCTCCAAAAAGTGTTCTGCTAGCTTGCACAATATAATAGAATGCAGTGAACCTAACCATGACATTTAATTTTTGAAATGAAACTCCTTATCATAAAACCTTTTGTCCACTCATGCATACATCTTTATGTCATGTTTAATTCAAGACATTATGTTCAGTTCTATACCGCGTTTAGGTTTATATGTACATACAATGCAATCAATCTAGATGACCTTTTGGAGCCCAGCCACTACAGTTTTCTGCTCACCCTGTCTGTAAGGGAACAAGGAACCAGACTTGAAGTAAAATTACAGGTACCAATCCATTTGTCTAAGTTAGATTTAAAAGGAGTGAGAGAGTTACTTTGTCTGACATGGAATGGACACTTATTCCAAAGGCAGGGCATCTTTTGGGAAAAGTTGAAGGTAAATAGAATTACAGGGGACTTGGCAAAGCATTATCACATATCTATGGACTACAGAGCTAGTGTTTTAGCTGTGGAAAAGGCTATTATTCCTTGTTCTGAGGTAACCATGGGGTGTGTGTGTTCTGACTGGATTTAATGAGGGGGACCATGGCAGGGATAGAGGGAAGAAATTTGAATGAAATTTGTTCATTAGCATGTTTGGGTTAACTTCAGGGTCATGGTAGGGGATACCTTTTGATGTCAGCTCAAGATCTGATGCATTGCTAAGTATTTTTTTGAGGTTCCTGACATAGTTAAGGAAAGTTTTATGGTTCTCTCTGGAGTTGGTCACATTATTTAATTAATTCATACTTAGCTCTGTGGGTCTTATTATTTTGTCTTAGTTTTTATTTACTCACTTGAGGTTACTTTTCAAGTGAAGGGATTTCAGTTTTTCCCTGGGGCTAGTTTTTTCTTTCTCTAGCTGTAGAGTTTGTTCGCACAAGGGTTCCAACAAAGAGTATTGTTTCTGAACTTACCAGTGTATTTGCGATAAATGAAGATGGAGTCTTCAGTGAAGGAATTTAGGGCGAAATAGAAATTGGTGGTACAAATGTCAACTTTAGCTATGGAGTCTTCTTGGGTTGGCAAAATCTTTGAACAGTGGGATGTGAGGGCATCCTAGACAGAATCTTTTAGAGAATACTACAGTATGTTGGTCAAATATGGTCAAGGAGGGGACCACTATGATTATGGTGTATGCATAATGGTGCCATATTTGTAAGGGCCAGATTTAGTACGTTTGAGACCCTGGTGAGGGAGGGCAATAATTGGTTGAGATAAATGGTGTTGATAATGTCCAAAAACACTTGCGCATATTTGTTATTTCCTGTATGATGGAAAGTCTATGGGCAGAAAAATTAAATCATTCAGAATGACTGCAGCATGTTCAATAGTTAGGAATTTTAATTTAAGGTAGATTTCATGATCTGAAGGTGTAATGGATGGAAATCTGTAATTGGACATGATACGGAAGGTGGACTTGTTTGTATTTACAAGGATATGGAAGAGTTCTAGGTCACTATCTTGTTGGATTAGATTGATATAATGGATTTTCAAATAACAGTTGTGACCCTATCAGAGACACAACTACATTCAGTATAGAGACTAAACAAGTGACAGGCATTATAACCATGTAGTGAAGGAGTGTCAGCGCTACTCTGGAACCACATTTCTGTAATTGCAGGAATGTCTATGTTTTCAGTGGTTAAGAAGGCCCAGAGGGTAGGCAACCTTTTGTTTAGGCTTCTAGCATTGAATAGTGACACATTAACTGATGCCTGATTTGAAGCTCTTGGGTTGGAAGATGTAGGAGACTGATCTTACCTAAATAGGTACTATGGGAAAGAGAGCATATTTACCAATATGAATAGTTACTGGGGACAGAGGTGCAAGCAATCACTAGGACAGCAAGGAAGACAGTTGATTATTCCCCTCTAAACTAACATATGTTTGACCACCCTGGGATGACTACAATTGCTGAGCCAATTGCTGAAGTTGATTCCCTTTTATTTGTATTGCAGCATCAGCCATAGTGATAACAGAATGCCTCTCAAGACTAATTACTCTATAGACTTCAAGATAGACATGGACAGCTCACTAGTGTCTCTTTTCAAATCATGCAAGCTTACTCCCTTACATGTACAATGACCAGATCATATGTATACTTGAGGTGAAAGGATCTACTGGCCTTAGTGACATCACAAATTTTGGCACCTGAAAGATAGCTGACCATCTTTGTATTTTTGCTCATCCTGGTGAGTGGTGTGGGCATAATTTCTACAGAGTGACCTATAACAAGGAAGTTTTCATCTGTTGCAGTATACTCTGGCTGACTTAGAAGATTCAGCTTATGACTTTGCTGAACCACACTTCTAGTGCCAACAGCAGTTTAGGCACATTAGTACATGTTTAGGAGCTCTGTAGTTTTGATGTTAGGTTTGTGATATCAGGGCCTAGGTGTGTGGAAAGTATGGACAACGCAGATGCACATGAGGTGAGTGGGAGGTTTGCCTCCTGTTTGAATATGTGTCCACACCACTTACAAGTGGATTCTGTGTCTGGTAACATTATATCAGTAAGAATGAGGCAGGAAGACCAGTAAAAGAAGGGGTATGTATTAACTGCAGTCCCATGTCTGTAAATCATATGGGGTGTCAGAGAGGGAGGCTCATGGTAGTATGCTGAATATGGCAATTGAAGCTTAGATACTTACCTTACAGCTACAATATATAACAGCAGTTACTGGTGTACTGCAAAATCATAGTTAAAATAAAAATAAACAACCAATGCCAGTGTGTTCAGTGCTATATGGCAAGAAAATGACACAAGTTATACGTATAGGTGCTACAAAAGTTAACAAGTTTTATGGGGCACACATGATCTGGATTATAGGCAATGGTGCAGAAAAACAATTTAATGACTTAGTAAAATGGAACTTAGCATGCATTGTATGATAGCCATTCATCAGCTTGCAGGCATGAGTGCCAAACATAGCATCTCAGCATAAACATTTAAAGTAGTGCTGATGCCACAAAGAACCTACACACATGGGTGCCACATGGAGCACTTCAGCATAAATATTTAAAGTAGTGCTGATGCCACAAAGAACCTACACACATGGGTGCCACATGGAGCACTTCAGCATAAATATTTAAAGTAGTGCTGATGCCACAAAGAACCTACACACATGGGTGCCACATATAGCACCTCAGCATAAATATTTAAAGTAGTGCTGATGCCACAAAGAGCCTACACACATGGGTGCCACATGGAGTACTTCAGCATAAATATTTAAAGTAGTGCTGATGCCACAAAGAACCTACACACATGGGTGCCACATATAGCACCTCAGCATAAATATTAAAAGTAGTGCTGATGCCACAAGGAACCTACACACATGGGTGCTACACATAGCACTTCAGCATAAATATTTAACGTAGTGCTGATGCCACAAAGAACTTGCACACATGGGTGTCACATTTATTATATAAGGTTGCAAGCTGCTGCTTTAAGCACAGCTAATAGTTAATAGGTACACCTCACAACAAATAGCTACAGGTATATGGCACAGCATTAAGCAGTTAACACAGGAGAACAGGCACCAGTGCAACAGTCATCTACATGGAGATGCATGCTGCTGTAATAAGTGCAGCTGGCTAAAGGCTAGACTTCACATCCTCTGAATTACTATGACAAGTGCAAAACCATGCCATTTCAATTACCTGGTTAACAAATGCTAAATAAATACATGAATAAAAATAAGGTTGGCAGGGGGGAACAATGAGACATTCACACCTGGATTCCAAGCAATCACATAACAATGAAATACTTACAGCATGTAAAATCCTCTTCTCATTCAAAAAAAATAAATAAATAAATAATAAAAAAAAAGGATTTCAATTTTGTTTTTTTAAAAGGCACTCCCCTGGTGTTGGATGAATCACAAAGTAGTCAATCTAGTAAATGAAGGAGGGTTGGTATAGTGGTTAAGGTCTTTACCTCACAAACGCATGGTTCAAGGTTTGATTCTGACTGCTAGTTATCAGCTAGACTTGTAATAGTCTGCAGACTGATGGCCTCATATTTATAGTCTGGCAGCTGGGGCAGAAGGTTATGACTGTGAGCTGCAGTTCCTTTTGTGCAAAGTTTGATTATGTCAGTCCTCATTTGCCTATTCTGTGACTTTGACAAAGTCACTTAACATGACAGTGCTCATGGGTAACTGGGAATTTGGGTATGCTGCTCAGTAATCCTTTAGACTGCAAGTCTAGTAACTATCTATGAAACTCTTCAGCTCAGATGATGAGTAAATAATCAAACAGTGAAATATTGTTTATCCTGATGCTACAAAAGTGCATTGAAGATCAACTGCAGATGTAGAGGTCACGTCCAGAAGTGTTTTACAGGTTGACGCAGTCGCAGCCTAGCCATCTTCATTAGTTGAGGTCATGTTCAATACCCACTGTCTTTGCCAACATCTAGTGTTATGTGTAATGCTTTAGTGAGTGTCAGCTACAAAATATTGTACTTTTTATACATATAATTATGCCTTATGCTGGAATCACAGCTGCAAAGTGTAAATGAGCCAGTGCATCAATTATGTTAATGAATACATCGATAAACATGTAAAAAAAATGAAAGAAAGAAAATAAAAAATAAATTAAAAAAAAAAAAAACAAGTAACTAATCATAAAATTAAGCAACCAACCAAATAAATAAAATAATACATTTCTTGAGAGCTTTTCTACAAAATGTCTATGGCTCATGTCATCAACCAAAAAATATATATTTTATTTTATTTATTTTTATTTTATTTTACATTTGTTAACCGGGCTAGTCTAACTGGATATATTTCCATTTTCAGCAGAGGCCCGGGGAGAAAAGCTCCACATAGACAAAGTAACTATTACATAGGATGCAATAAAGAGCAGCATAAAAATATACAGTATCTGGAAAATATAATAAAAAAACAAACTTATTGTATTCAGAATTAACAGTTGTACAACAAGTGTACTCAACATTCTTGTAAAAAAAAAACAAGCATAACTTATTTAGCATTATCTAACATCTTAAGAAAGAGATAAGGACATTTAAAGACAATTATGTAAGTAGATTAGTTATTTATATGAACCCTCAGTAATCTGAGTAATATAATCAGGAGGAGAAGGATAGTGGAGAGGTAAGTGATAAAGTAGTGAGGAAAATAAAATAGAAGGTAACAGAAGTCACAGAGATGGAGGGGGAAGTGGAATAGTCGAATACATGGATTCAGTCTGGGTTAAGGCAGGGACATAGCCAGTGTTTTGTAAGGTAAATTCTAAATTTTTGTTTGAAAAGGACAGGAGATAGAATAGAAGTCAGTTCAGAGGGCAATAGGTTCCAGTGTTTACCAATGGAGTTTGAGAACAGGGAGTCACCTGCAAGGTTATTGGATTTGGTAGCAGTAACTAGGAGTTTGCTAGAGAAGCGGAGTGAGTTCAGGTTAGAATAAGGGGTGAAGAGATTATAAAATGAAGGAGTGTTGTTTGGCAGATAAAAAGCTCTTTGGATAATGGGAAGTTGGGAAAGAAGCAACATGTTTTGTAATTCAAGCCAGTGAAGTTGTTGTAGGTTCAGGCAGTGGTGAGTTCTGAATTGATTACCAGTAACAAATCTTGCTATACTATTGTAGGTGGTGGTCAATTTAGAAAGATTAGTTTTCTTCAGGTTAGTGTAAATTGGTGAGGCATAGAGAAGAGTGGAAATGAGATGAGAGTGTGCCAAAGTAGCTTTGGCTGTTGGGGATAAGAATGTTTTAATTCTATAGAGGGAGCCCAGTTTACTATGTACAGTTTTAATAGTGTTATTTATGTGACAATCAAAGGTAAGATTGTTGTCAATCGTCACACCTAGCAGTTTGGTAGAAGAGTCGGGTGATATGAGAGTATTGTTAATAGAAGAGATAGAGAAGTCCAATGGGGGGGGGGGGGTCTGGTAGTGGGCTTGAAAAGGAGGAGTTTTGTTTTTTTGGCATTAAGTAGTAGGCAGCGTTTTAAGAACCATGCTTCAACAGTGTGGAATACCTTTTGAGTAATAGTTTGAAGCTCTGGGATGGTTTTTGCAGAGCAAATGAGTGTGGAATCATCTGCATATTGTATGCACATAGCTTGGGGAATAGCTACTTGTAAGTCATTTATGAATAGGGAGAATAGAAGGGGTCCAAGAATTGAGCCTTGTGGTACACCGAGTGAGATTGGGAGAAGAGAGGAGAGTTTGTTCTCCCAGAGGACTGCTTGTTTTCTGTTAGAAAGATAGGAGGTGAACCATTGGATGGCATTTGGTTCAATAGCAAGTGATTCCAGGATTTTTAGGAGGAGAGGGTGATTGACCATGTCAAAAGCTTTTGATAGGTCAATGAAAAGTGCTGAAGATAGGGTATTATTATTGCGGTTTTTATTAATGAAGTCAGTAAAGGAAAGGAGAGCAGTAGTAGTACTATGAAAAGGTCTGAAACCATGTTGACAGTGAGACAGAATGTTATGTTTAGTTAAGTGATTCATTAATTGGTGGTGAATACATTTTTCCATGATTTTTGCTGGTGGAGACAGGAGGGCAATGGGTCTATAATTAGAATATTCTGTAGAGTTTCCTCCCTTATGTAAGGGTATAATATGTGAGATTTTCCAGATATCAGGGATGGTTCCTTCTTTAATGGTTCTGTTTATAAGAATAGAAATGGGATAGGCAATTTCTGTGGCTGCTTTTTGAAGAAATTCAGATGGAAGTTGGTCAGCTGATGGGGTACATGGCTTAAGCTTTTGAATACATTTTTGGATGAAGGTGGTAGAGATGGGCTGTATTATAAAGCTTGGTAGATTAGAAGAGGCAAGTTGAGGAACATTAGAGTTGTCTGAAGAAAGGTGAGAGGCTAGTGAGTTGATAGTATCAGTAAAAAAGGAGTTGAAAGCGTTGGCAGTTTCAAGGGAAGAAATTTTCTCTGATCCCAAGGGGGAGGGAGTGGAAGTTTGTTCAGGGCGAAGAAGTTTGTTCAAAGTTGCCCAGAAGTTTTGGGGATTGTTGTGATTAGATTGCTGGAGGTTACAATAGTAGTGTTTTTTATCAGAAAGAATAGCTTTTTTGGTATTGTTTCTTAGGTGTCTGAAGGTTTGATGATCTGAGGGTAGTTTACTTGTTCTCCATTTTAGCCAGAGTTTGTTTCTGAGTAATATTTTCTGTCTTGTTTCTTTAGATAGCCAGGGGCTGGTTTAGCTTTTATTCTGATAGTTCGTTTTGGAGCATGGCTATCTAAGATTGTTAAGAATTTGGTATTAAAGTATTGAACCGCTTCATTAAGGGGAAGAGTTTTTAGTGGATTCCAGTCACAGGCATTTAGCTCAGTTTTAAATAGAGTGGGGTTAAAATGTTTATTACTGCACGGTCCTGACTAAAGGGGTATTTATAGTGATATTCTTTTGCCTTATGATATAGGTTAAGTTATGGTCACTCATATCATCAGGCAGGGTACCTGCTAGGTAATTAAGTTGGGGTTTGTTAACAAGGATCCAATCAAGTATACTTTCTTTATTGTTAGGTTTATTAGTTCTGGTGGGGGTGTTTATAGTTTGGGTAAAGCCATGGAGATTAATATGGGAGGCTGGGTTGTTTGAATTAACTGAGAACCAATCAAGGTTGAAGTCTCCAAGTATTATAGTTTCTTGTGCGTGGTTGGTTGAAGCCCAACTAAGAATACTTTCTATGTTTGTGGAGTTATTACCAGGTAGAAGATAGGTACAGATAATATAGATGGCTTTATTAGAGTTAAGTTGTAGCTTAGTTATGAGGAGTTCAGTGTTGGTGTTCTCAGGGGGGTCATAGGGAACTGAGGATATATTAAGTTCGGTTTTAAAAATGAGAGCTACTCCTCCGCCCTTACGAGTATTGCGGTCTAATCGTAGGATGTTATAGCCTGGGGGAATGATTTCAGTGTCTTTAGTGAAGGGTTTTAACCAGGTTTCTGTTAAACAGAGGATATCAAAAGAGTGACATTGCAGAAGAGAGTGGAGATGAGTAATTTTGTTGTTGACACTTCGAATATTGAGGTGTCCTAAGAGCAAAGTGTTTGATTTAGAGATTGGTAGTGGAAGGGGTGAGTTAGAGAATATTGTGGTTTCTTTGGTAGAGATATTTGTAGGCCCAGGGTTGGGGTGTATATCACCATCTGTCAGGGTAGTGGGCTTGTGTACTGAGTGTGGTTTAATGGTTAGATTAAGTTTGTCTTTTAGTTTCCTTGACATGAGATTATTACATTTGGTGTGGGATAGTCTATGATATTTGGCTAGAAGATAGCAGGAGGTAGATGTAATGTTAGAGTGGTTACAGTTTAGGGTTATGAGTTCAGAGACAGTTTGCTTGGAAGAGGTAGTAAGGTGGTAATTAAGTTTTATTTCATAGGAAGTCAAGAGATAAGGGAGTGTGAGTACTAGAGAGGTAATTATTAGGGCTACTAGTTTAGTTAGGATGTTTTTTGTTATAAAGGTTTTGGAAGTAGAAGTGGTAGTTGTTAGATACATGATGTAGGGAGGATGGGAAGAGTTCCTGTGGTAAAGGGTGGGGTTGGTCTATCTTGTAGGTTGAGCAGGCTGGGAGGAAAGAGTTACTGGGTAGGCCTAGGTATAAGGGGGAGGGGAGATATGTAGGATGGGGAGGGAGGTAGAAAAATTATGAGAGAATAGTTACAAATGAGGTAGTTGTACCTGATAGGTGTGATAAGAAGGGGGGGTGGACTGTGAGGTATAAGGGTAGGAGTACGTGGGGTGGGTGGGATAAGGGGGTAGGGAGGGAGGCGGGCAGAAACAGTCAGAGGAGAGAGAGAGCGTAGGCAATCAGTCCAGCTGAGGAGCTGAGACACCACTTAGTTTGTAAAGAGAGAGTATAATGGAAATATAAGAGTAAGGAGTGAGAAAGAAGTGAGATAGGAAGTAACTAGTGTAGCAGGGGAAAGAACAAAAAAGAACCAGGTTTCACATTTTAGTTAAAGGGGTACAGGTAAGAAAAAAAGAAATAGAAGCTTTCCTGAGGGGAACAGAGTATGTTACAAGAACAGCGCTAGGAGCTTGGAGTCCAGCAACAACAAGCAATAAGAATGTAGTCGCTAGGAAAATTAGATATGCAGGAAGATAGATACAGACCAGATAAAGTCGCTAGGGGTAAAACAAAAAGTGGAAGGGGGAAAGAGAAGAGCTAATCTCAATAACCAGAGAGTATCAGTTATGAAAAGAAGGATAGCAAAGGATAAAGAAGGCAGTACAATGTACAGTTATTTAGGGTAGCATACCACGGGGATTGTAGATAAGCAGGGGCTTTTAGGAGTGTAGCAATCTGACTAGAGGTAGTTAATAGAGGGAGAGGGTGACTGTAGCAAATGCTAGTATGTAAGGGTGGGAGAGGACAACCAAGGATGGGTCCGCGGGTGTGCTGCTCACCTTAGGAACTATCAAGCTAAGTATAGCAAAAAATGGACATACAGCAAAAGAAAAACACTTTAGCAGCTAACCAGTTGACAATCGTTTGAAAGGTAGCTGGGGTGCTTCTTGGGTGCCGACAATATAGGCCTCCTTAATGTTTTCAGGGAAATCAGTAAATAAGTCAGCAGGGAGGGTAGGACCCAATAAGGAGCACTAGAAGACAATGCTAGAAGGAGATATAAAGAGGGAGGGTTAGGAGAAAAAAAAAGCAAAAAATAAAACACAGGGTGTAGGGCATAGAAAGAGAACAAAGTAAATGTGTATTTAGAACAGTTAAAAATAAACATTTAAAAATGCATAGTATCAGGTGTTTCAGATATATCACACATTTACAACAGTGGTATGCTTCATTATAAATTAGCAGAACCAAATATAGCAGGAGCTCCAGTTTGGAGGCCCCAGGGTACCACTAGACAACTGATACTTCACACATTTATTCACCCCTGGCTTGTTAATAAACGAAAACAGGTGAATAGCTAATGTGGTAATTATTAGAACATGAACAAACAAACTTTAAGAGTTACTCTATGCAAAAGTAAAGATAGCCAGGATCAACATGTAGACACCGTTCCTTAAGTATTGTATAAATAAGTTTCTTTGAAACAAAAACCATTAAAATACAGCTGAGGTAATCGGTAGATTCAGGATGCTAGTGCTTACAGTACGCTAAAGCAGTGTTAATGAGCCTTGCGTATTACCAGTTCAGTTCAACAAGGTTACGCGGCTTTCTTTAAGAACAAGCATCAGTAAAACACGGAGTATATCAAGCAACTCTAAACATCCAGGCCTCAGTGTATTACAAAGAAATAAAAAGAACACTAATTCTTTAGTTAAACTGCCCATGTATATACCTTACTTGAAAAACATTACACTAAAAAGTAACCCAGGGGACAAGTATAACAGAAACTAAAGCGTTTCTGATAAGAAACCACAGTGCAACTATCAGCGGTTGTACTCAGATACAATAATGCGAGTAGGCTGAGATGCAAACATTACACTAAATAGTAACCCAGGGGACTAGTATAACAGAAACGTAATCTTCTTCTTCTTCTTCTTCTTTCGGCTTTTCCCGGTTAGGGGTCGCCACAGCGGATCACCTTGTCCGCACATTGAATGGCAGTGGAGTTTTACAGTGTCGAGTTGCCAGCCCGGCGCCCAACCTTCCACATAACAGAAACGTAATACACTTCCCATTTCATGTATTATTTTAGGAATGCACCATACTAAATGTTTAAATCCTGGTTAAGACAATTAGAATTAATGTAACCCTTCACTGTAAATTATAATTAGGCTAACATGTCTGCCACTTTCTTGCCTGAGCTTATTTTTCTCTTGTGTTTTCCTTATATTTTCCTTCTTTCTCAGAATGCCTTTCAGTAATGAAGGACACTCATATGTGCATTTTTAGCAGCTGTGGTTTGATACTTTACAGGGTCAACACAGTTCAACACAGTTCACCTAAGTTCAAGCAAATAGTCTTTGGATATGCCAAAATAGCACAGTATGTTTTACAACTAAGCATTTGTAATTACTGTGTTTCTTTAAAAATTGCTGTCTGCCTCCATTGCCATCTAAAACCAAACATGGTAGAGTGATTTGAATGTCACTAGTCTTAGCAAACTAAATGTTCATACTCAGGAAGGCTGAAAAAGATGAGTTAGTTAGTTTCACTTATTATGAAGACCACACGTTAATTCATTATATATTATCCTACAATTCACATATTTAGCCAAAGATCATGCCAAATAATTATTGCAGAAAAGGTTTATTATTCAGTGAATGTATGACATGTGTATGAATTTTATGAGGATAACTGAAGGATGTAGTCTGACTTCATGAAACAAAACTGCATATTATGTTTCAGTACCTCTGCAAACTAAATTTATTCTCAGAAGGAGGTTTCACCATGACCCTTGCACCTCTTATTTTAAGAATGACTGTTACAAAACATCCCTGCCACTTAATAAGATTACCTCTGAAACTGCAGGTTCCTAAAGGAAGTGTATCATTATTGTATTTTTTTTATTTTGCACTAGTGGTGCTGCGGTAGCGTTGTCGCCTCACTGTAAGACGCTGTCCGGTTCGATTCTCAGCTAGAGCGTCTTCTACGTGGAGACATGCGTGAATGGGCGTACCTTCATTGAAGGTTGTGCGTCAGGGCTGGCAACTCGGCATGTAAAAATCAACTGCCAATCATTAGCAGACTGAAGTTCCGCTGTGGCGACCCTAACCGGGAAAAGCCGAAAAGACTCAAACAAACTAGTTTTAGAAAGAGTCAATTTTGCCAGAATTAATCTATATGCTACTAAGTTTGCAAAGCTGGATACTTTCAAAAAATGCATGTCTTCTGGTAGAGAGTGGACCTTTAATTAACAAATCTTGCCTGGATACAAATGTCTCACTTATGACTGAAACAAGCTGTTCACAGTACCCTCTGAAATTAATAATTTATATGCCAGTTTATAAATCTGTTATCCATAAGTATCCACAGTATATTTAACTATTCTTGAAATAAGTGTGTGTGTGTGTGTGTGTGTGTGTGTGTGTGTGTGTGTGTGTGTGTGTGTGTGTGTGTGTGTGTGTGTGTGTGCATGTGTGTATGTGTGTGCGTGCGTGCATGTGTGTGTGTGTGTGTGTGTGTGTGTGTGTGTGTGTGTGTGTGTGCGTGTGTGTGTGTGTGTGTGCATGTGTATGTGTGTATGTGTGTGTGCGTGCGTGCATGCGTATGTGTGTGTGTGTGTGTGTGTGTGTGTGTGTGTGTGTGTGTGTGTGTGTGTGTGTGTGTGTGTGTGTGTGTCCCTATTTAAAACATTTTTATATGATATATAGCTTAATTTCGTACTAATCTTCAGTTTATTTGTCTTGGGGTACAATTAAATGTGTGACTAGAATAAAAGCATAATGCTCCTTAAATGCAAAACTTTGTATTTTGTAAGCATATATGCTGTCCCTAAATAGCACATGTATGTATTGCACTTTGCTGCACTTGATACTTGAGTCATTTTCATTAATGTCATCTATGTTACCTCTATCAACTGGGTTTAGTAGAGAGATCCCTGTTTTTTTCATTTATTTATTTTCAACAAGGGAAACACTAATTTGAAGAGTTTTCTAGAACGTAACGCAGACAAGAAAAGTAAAGTATGTAACAAGCAATTTTTACATGCAACAATTGCAACTTGTGCAGGTTTGTAGCAAGAGGCACATCTTATTTTTGTGTCAATTGAAAGGAGCACATTTAATCCATAGAAATTAAGCAGAAAAATGAGAAAGCAATAGAAAATCATGCATAAACATTATTTATTTTTGATGTGGAAACTGGATCGGTAAAGCCCAGGTTTGTGCAGTTTAAGATTATGAGGGAGACGGGAGCTTCTGCTTTTTCTCCTGTGGAAGTGCTTCCATTAGTTTTCATATATGCTTCCTTCTAGACAATGTTTTGTACTCTCCGTCTTTCTCTTTCAACATTTGTACTACACCTCCCATTCTGCATGGAACAGTATATTCAGCAGAGGGAGAAGACATCACTTAGTACAGCATCTACTTCAATGAATCCTAAAACCAACAAGCTGGCAACATACTAAGTTTATTACTAGTACATTGTTTTTAGGTAATGTATAGTTTGTCAGATAATATTTAATTAACACTTGAACTGTCATCTGTCTTCGTGTAAAGTCTTGATTTGTCATTGGTTCAATACATTAATTGTTGCGATGTCCTATATATTGTTCAGTGCTATCAGCAAGAGCAACTTACCTAAACTACGAGGAAAAGGGGAGTTCCATTACTTTTCCCTTTTCTCTGAGTTTGAGTTACCAATGATAGAAGACATTTAGAGATCTGGAGTGTGAGGGCAAAGTCTCCATTGTGATGATATTACTTGGATTGTCCAGTGTAAGACCAGGTTACCTTTCACAAAGACAATGATAAGTAGACATTTTCATTCATTGCACATCTCCCCATATGTGAGAGTGAGGAAAGGTATCTGTGGTAGCACCAGTATCATTTAGAAAGCTGTGTTTACCATTTGTGAGCTATAGGATGATCTAAGAAGTGTTGCCAGCTTCTTACCAAAATTCCAAGGTCAACAACCGAAGGAGGCTGAATAAGTAAATCTATTACAGCTTAGGTTGTTTACCTGTGGTCTCATAAACATCTGGCAGCAGATATATTTAATTGCTGTGAAAAGAGCCTGAGTGGTGGCTGAAAAGGTCAGGTCATCAGTCATTCTACCTGGTTATCCTTTATAGTTTGCCCATTTCTGTCTCAAGTATATAAACTGTTGCTCATACCTGACTAAAGAGTGCTTTATTATATTCCTAATAAGAACTATTATCTCTGTTCTAGCCACTCTTGAATTTTGTTGCTGCTTTGATCCTAGCAAATACTGAGAAAATTTGTGTCAGTCTTCCATCACCCTTTTAGACTAGTAATATTTATTTGTATCTGTAATAAAGCATGCATATTATACTTCAAAGCATGTTTTCTTCTACATGTCTGACTCCTTTTCTGAAACATCATAAGACTTGGACTAGATATACATAGGTCTCTACAATTCAGCAATATGTCTTCTTTATTCAAGATTCATATTAAGCTGTTCAGATATCAAAAAGATTAGTCATTTGCTCATAAGACAGTTGCCTGTTTCATCGGTACTCAAACATAACAGCTCTGGGCATGATCTAATCATCTATTGTCGTTTGCTTCACACGACAGCAATACTGCACAGCTCACTCTGTACTGGTTTTTTAGTTGCTGCAGGCTTGCAGCCTTCTGGATAGAAAGTGTGACAAGCTTTAATTAATTTTAGTTGTAGCTCTTTTTATTAGCATTGGCAATAATAACATATTAGGTTACAGTGGAGCTTTCTCCCATCCACATTTTTACTGTTATTCACTTTCTGTCATCTGTTTATAAATTGACAACTCAAATGCATGTGTTACAAACATTTGCATACTTGTAGTGTCAAGTAAGAGCTTTAGTTGCTGGTCATGTGGTTCAGATGTTTCAAAGAGTTTTATTGGCTCTACCTCTCACTATCTTTTTACATAGAGTGTGACATGGCCCACATTCCACTTTAGTTGTTAACCTCTGAATTTCGTCTACCCTCTGTGTGTACTCATAACGATGAGGTATCCAGATCTCCACATAGTACTACAAACGATGTTTTACACGGTACGTATGTAAAAGAATGATGCCTTCTTTATTGTTTTTACAGTTGCTGTTTCCTCCTATCATACCAGCATTCTGCTTGCCTATTTCTGCTGCTAAGTTTTAGGTCATGTAGGTAAGACTACCCCAAGCAACTAACCTGGATTTCTGATGCCACTGTTTCCTTTCCAGATGAACACTCCATTCAATATAATTTTGCATGAAGTTAAGCTGTCTTGTTATAGATTATTCCTTTATCTTACAAAACATCTTCTCATCATTTCTGTTCCTGCTTTGTATGTAATGTCACAGAACATACTTTTGACTCATCAAAACAATGGCAAACATTTCCTTGCATGCCTTCTCAATGTCATTTATGAAGACAGGACTGCAGTACTGGCAGTTGTGTTACTTTACTGTTACTCATATACTCATATGAGTGAAATCCATTTACTATGTTCACCCTGTATCCTGTCACCTAGCCCCTTACACAGGTAACACCTAGAACTGACTCCAAACCTTTCTAATAAGTAACATTTCCAACCTTATGGTATCAAATACCTCACAGTATATATTTCTACATAGAGATGTGTGTGTGTGTGTGTGTGTGTGTGTGTGTGTGTGTGTGTGTGTGTGTGTGTGTATATATATATATATATATATATATATATATATACATTCATATGTATATGTACATATATGTATATGTATGGGTCACTATCATCTGATTGAGGGTCAGAAGCTCAAAATTCATATGGTCGAGACCATGTGATCGAGTTTTTGAAAACTCAGAGCTTTTGACTGGAGATCATGGTGCAATGCGGATCGGGATATTTATCCTTTTCATCACTGTAGTGCAGTCTCAGAGTTGGTATAGTTAATTTGCAGGGGGTATGGGTGGGTGCAGGCCCCACACATGGGGGGGGTGCAAGGGGGCTTGACCCCCTGCAAAAGAGATAGTTCTTTTTTTTTTTTTGATGTTTGAGTTTTAGGAAACTTGATCATATGGTCTCGACCATATGAATATATATATATATATATATATATATATATATATATATATATATATATATATATATATATATGGGTCTACTTCAGTAGATTGATGTTTCACTTACCTGACTCCCACTTGGCTGAGATGAAACCACTGACAACTTCAGAAGACCAACACCTGGAACACCAACTTTTCACATGAGGTAAGTAACCGCTTGGACGTCCTGTTGATCTTTGCCCCTTACACCCAGCGGGAGTGCAATCTCGGAGTTGGTATATTTAGTTAAGGGGGTGTGGATGGGGTGAATAATCAAATAATCAGATATGCTCATTTAAGCCTGAGGAATGTACTGTAGGTTCAAGCAATCATTTATATCACCCATTCACTTGTACAGGTAGTAATATTTTGTTTTGCATACATATATAGTGTGAGCAATTTGGACATATGTAACATCCCCTGAGTGTATTTACCTTTGATCTCACTGGTTTTATGGTTGTCTGCCTATACCAAGTTAAAATTTGCCCAGCCATATGGCCCTGATAGAAACTAAAATTGCATGTATTTGGTACATAATTACCAAAAAGTTGTCCTCCATAATGTGCTAATTATGGGAAATAACATTCCTGATTTAAAAAAAAAAATACTACCATATGTTGTGTTAAATCTTAGCAAATGAAATTTATTGGTGCCAGATTTCTCCCTGATACCATGTATAATATTATGCCTAGGTGTTCGTATTAGTACTGACGTGGAAGCAATATGGACATGTTTATTATACTCTATTCAGCAAAGCAGCTGTCCACAGTTTCACTTCCTTTTCAAACTGTTACTCAGAGCTACAGATTCTCTTGAGTCTCAAATATTTGGAGATAGGAAGGTTGTTTTGATTTGATTAGGGTGGCAGCTACTAGCATGCAAAAGTATACTATTAGAAAATGGTTTACAAAATACTGTAGTCATTACAGGCCCCCTGCACGACTGGTTAAACATTACATCTAAAAATTCAATACTGGATGCACTGTATTTCATGTCAGAACGGATATTCCATTTATTGTGATTCAAAAAGACCTTAAGTGGTTCTATCTCTTTGAAGTCACTACCCCATAGCACCCAAAAATCATCCAAAAACGTCTTTCAGGTATGTATTTTATTGATATGCATGATTATGTATATAAAGATGTCAGCATAAACCCTCTTTTTGCACATTATTTTGAGTGCTGGGTTTATTTATTTTTGGATATCATTTTTGTATCTGTGCACCAGTGTTTGAAACATTTACACCTTTATATATATGTATATATATATATATATATATATATATATATATATATATATATATATACACTTGATTTTTAATGATATCACCCAAAGTTGAACACAAAAAATATCGACCACATATAGTTGAAAACATGGGCGTCATCAACACACTATGCATGCATTGAGAAACAGCCATGACATATGCAATTTTAAACTTAAAACAAAATAAAGTAAGACATTGGGCAGGATTCATGAAGCCTCCGTGTAAGAGTTACAAGGCTTACACGGAGGCTGCAGTTAAACAGTGTGACGTCAGCATGTCATGCATATGCATGAGGGCATGCTGAATCACACCTAAGGCTTACACGGTCCATGGAAGACAGTAGGGGGCATGTCCGTAGGCCGAGCCCTGCAAACAGACACGCCCCCAGAAGAGTAAAAGTCCCGAAAGTAAACCCCCATGACAGAGTTCATGGAAATGTGAATAAACACAACACAACACATGCCCCCACAGACTATGAACATAAAATATATAAATGAACATGTTATATATTTTTTTAAATTGTAAAGATGTTTGCCCGTGAGTGCGCTTGTTTGCGCGGGCATGCCCGTAGCTTAGCCACAGTTAGTAGTCAGTGGAAAAGCATATAAGAACTAAATATGCAAAGTAAGCCAAAAAGCAATAGCGTAACGGTAGAGATGTCGGCTGAAGAGCAGGCAGTCATGGTTCGAGCCCCCATAACATCAATTTTTATTTTTAGTGAAATAAGCACGAAACAAGTCCCTGACATATATGTACACATATAAAATTATATTTTATGTAAAATGTAATGAAATGGGCCATTTATTTTGAAGAAATGTGAGATAACAAAATAATAAAAAATGCCAGATGTGCCTATAGCTGAGCTACAGTTTAACAAGTTGAGTGCATCTGCCTGTAGGTGAGCAGTGGTTTAACAGGTGTAAAATGAGTGCCCGAAGGTGAGCAGTGGTTTAACAGGTGCAAAATGAGTGCCCGTAGGTGAGCAGTGGTTCAACAGGTGCAAAATGAGTGCCCGTAGGTGAGCAGTGGTTTAACACGCTGAAACTGTGTGCCCCCAGCTGAGCTGAGCGTAATATGCTTGTTGACAGCCAAATGAAGCATAAACCAGCGTAACCCATTTGCGCGGAGCTGCACACTGCGCCAACAAGCTAACTGATGGGCAACGTTGAGCAAGCTGTAACAAAACTGCCTTTACACAGACACACCTCCTAGCCTGTGTAGACAGTCATAAAATATAAAAAGCAGTGGACAGGTTCAAATCCAGGATACCATGCACCATAGTCAAGGTACTGAACCACTAAGCCATGACAGCTGTACTTAGAAATGCAGTAATAGCAAATATATAGGAATGAATAGAAAGAGGAGCATGACAAAGCAGGTTTTGTGAAGCTGATACAATTCCAAAATGGCCAATCACAGATAAGTGCGGGAAAAACGGCATATATAAGCCCCATAGGTGGGAATACACAGCATAACCGATTGTAGAACCAACTTGCAGCCAGAATGTCAGCTGTAGGTAAGGGTAGTTGCTTTCGAGCACAGAGGTGGGGTGTTGAGGAGTCCAAATATATGGTTTGGCTCCTTGTCCACAATCATGAGGCCCAACTCATGCAGGGCCAGGTCCTGTGGGGAGCATATAGGGCTGAGGCATGGGACCGATTGGCTC
>NC_056735.1:1880730120-1880865093 GCF_019279795.1 Protopterus annectens | reverse complement strand
TGTGACATCTGCAATTCTAAGATAAGGATTACTGATAGTCATGTATTTAGAGAATAGGCTATCTGAAAGGCCTATTTTATTTGTTTGGGAATCTAGACCCCCGAAAGGGCATTATTTCCAAAATAATGCACACCCTGGAAGGCATCATTGC
This sequence comes from Protopterus annectens, assembly GCF_019279795.1. Lineage (NCBI taxonomy): Eukaryota > Metazoa > Chordata > Ceratodontiformes > Protopteridae > Protopterus > Protopterus annectens. The sequence continues at coordinate 1,880,864,942 of NC_056735.1, read as the reverse complement.
ACTTAGAGAATAGGCTATCTGAAAAAAAATATTTTGTATTTGTTTTGTTTTGACTTGCTTTTTTTTTAATATTGCACACATATGTTTTATATATTTTGATGTAAAATAATTCCTCTGCCTAGAGAATCAAACTTGCTTTAGTATACTTATTTTTGCTGGAGGAAGTATTTTCCACTAGAAATATAAGATACGTAAGTATTTAATGTCTAGACACACAGGTATTCTGAAACACAAACATACAAACTCCCATACACATAGAAACACACACATTCAAAAACAGAAACATGCGCAAACATATACATTGATGTAAACCATACAAGTACTTTTTGCTAAATGTTCTAATTTTTGCTGATTTTCGTTTTTATTACCTGCACTTCTCAGAAAGCTTAAAAAGTAGACTAGCTATATATTTCACTGTATTTCTGCCTGCAAGTTGTTTTCCAGTTGTGCACTTGCCTTGCTTTATTTAAGGTTTAAATTTTCAAATTTCTAATTTTGCAAAGTTTTAATTGAGTTTACTGTTCTGGGCTATACATTGAAGTGCATTAGCCTTTCTGTGCTTATTTACTGTATAACTGCATTGTTTAGCCTGATTTAACCAAAAAAACAAGAAACAAAACAAAACAAAAAAATTCTATCTTGTTTGCTAATTTCACGTCTTTTCTAACTAGAAACGTCCAGTTTCCAGGCTTTGCTGTTTTCAGAGCTATACAGACCTTGCTGTGGTACAGGGAGGTCCTACTGCTTAACAGTGAGATTCGGAACATTGTACTACCTAGCTAACACTAGAGGAGGGGTTTCCAGCTCTGAAATTGCAATTATATTGGCCATTTTGGGCTGATTTCTATCCCTTTTAACTTTCTTGCATAAATATGCACATTTGTGCACTGCACAGCACCATGGGGCTAAGGTTAAACTATTCCTGGTGTCAGAAAGTCTGCTGTTTGAATTTTCCCTTAGAACTAGCTAGCTTATCAGCAGTAGCACTAAAATCTGTTTACCTGCGATTATCACTTGCTCTAAAACTCACTAAAAAGCACTAAGAAGCCTTAATTTATTACAAGCACTCACCTCTCCTTGGTAATAAGGAGAAAATAGTCGTAGGCACTAGACAGACTACAATTGGAAGTACCTTGCCAAAAAGTAAGGGAAAACAGCTCTTGTACTACACAAAGAAAACAAGTAACCAGGCATGTCCAAGGGTCAACTTCCGGTGGTTTCTCCTGTCCACCTGATGAATTTGGGCATACTGGGGCAATGCAGCAATTGCCTCATGTGCACAAATAACCCTCTCCTCCTACCACCAAACACTATAACCTGTGAGAGATGCACTTACATAGCCAAACTGGAAGCAAAACTCTCTCCAGCCAAGATTGTGCAAGACAGTAAAGAGGAGAAGGTTAACATCCGCACAACACCTCAAGCAACACACAGTCCTTCAAAACCTACACCACCAAAACCCACACATAGCAACACAAAACCCACATATACGGAGCCTCTTAACATTGACCTACCCAAGCAATAAGGACCATCAAAGCTGAAACACAAACAAACACCACCCCCAAACACAACCAAAGTGCCACATAGCTCACAACACCAGTGTGCCACCCAACAGCAGCCCCTATGGCAAGACAACATACCCAACACTTTAGTCATAGGTGATTCTATAGTCAGGCACACTGATGTCCCACTCACTAGGTTGAACAAGAAGAAAATTACAGTTAGTTGCCTGTCAGGTGCCAGGATCTGCCACATAACGCATGCACTCAAGTCACTCCACAACAGGTACAAATATGACTCTGTCATTGTCCATGTTAGAGTGAATGACTTGAGATGTACCTTCCTGGACTACATGAAAAGAGACATGGAAGAGCTCTCAGATCATGTAGCCCAGGCAGGTATGACCCTAGCCCTAAGTAGCATCCTGCCATCACCCAGAATGATACCACAGTATAAGGACAAAATGATTGACTTCAATAATTGGCTAAGCTTCTGTTGTCATTCAAAGGGGACTCAGTATCTGTCTGCCTGGGATGACATGATCAACAAACCACAATGCTTTGCAAGAGATGGTTTGTACCTGTTGCCCCTGGGATTCAGGTTACTGGCTAAGGCTCTTGCCACCCCTATAGTGCCTTTTTTAGGCAAGGTTCAAAGGACAAAACTACCACCATAATGGGTACAAGCAAGAAAAATCTGAAGGTAATGCTATTCAATGCTAGAAGTCTAAACCTCAAGATGCACTCTCTTGAGGCTCTCCTAAAAATGGAGAACATTGATATCTGTGTAGTAACTGAGACCTGGTTCAAAGCTCCAGAGAGCACCCCTGCAATACAAGGCTACAACTCATGCCACACTTTTCGGCCATCAAACTAGAACCAAAACACTAAATGTGGAAGAGTGTTCATATTCACCAAGGATATTCACACCTCCAGGCTGGTTGCCCAACACAATGTGTCTGAAATTCTCCAGGTGCAACTAACACTAGGTAAGACTGCAGTACAGATCCCCCACCATGCCCCAAGATTCTCACTACACCTTTCTAAACATACTGGAAAATATTAAGATACAACCAAATAATCTAATACTGGGTGATTTCAACTACCCTGCCATTAACTGGGAAAACTACTCCTGTACCAACACCTTTGCTCAATGGTTCTTGGAATTCATAAATTCCAATGCCCTAGAGCAACTAATTCATAGTCACACCAGGGGTACCGATATTCTAGACCTGGTCATTACCAGCATGGGAGATTAATGCTCCACACCAGTGGTCACCACCTCATTGGTCAGATCAGACCATAAGCTAATCACCCTTGACATCCACATCCCACCCCCCTTTAAGGAAACCTCCATAAAAAACTTCTCCAAAGCCAACTTCATGCTTCTCATGTCAGAAGTAACAAACTTCATAACACCATGCAGATGGGAACTGGAAGTTCAACTGCTGAATCCTACACTAAGGTGCTGTACGAGCACATTCACTCATGCATGGACCGAGCCATCCCAAATAGAACCAAGATACTGTCCTCTAAAAAAAGGAAGCCAATCTGGTGGTCCCCTGCCATAAAGCAGCTGTACAACGGAAGGAAGACACTGTTGCAGAAAAGAAAAAGAACCCAGTATTTAAAACACTCCCTCACCAGCCTCTGTAGAAGGCTGATATCCCTCATAAAATCTTCCATAGCTAGTTACGAAAACAAAATTGCCAATGATTCCAAAGATAACCACAAGGCATTCTATAACTATTTCAAGAATCTAAATGGCAATACTCAGATCTGCTCTGAGTTACAGCAGAATGACACTAGATATACTGATCCCAAGGATATTGCCAATATCCTGGCAGATAGATTCAGTGCCAACTTCACCCTCCTCTCACCCGCTAAAGGGTCCATCTCAATACCAAAAGAATACCAAAGTCCGGTAATCACGGCCACTGAGGTAAAAAGTGCACTCTCTAAAGCCAAGAATACAGCATCCATGGGACCAGACGACACCCCAGGCTGTGTATTGCATGAACTACAAAATGAACTGGCACCTCACCTATGTGTCATGTTTAATCATAGCCTCAGCTCAGGCTTCATGCCCACAGAGTGGGGCACAGCTACAGTCATCCCACTCCACAAGGGGGGATCCACTTTGGATCCTGGGAACTACCATCCCATCAGTCTGACAAGCCTGATCTGCAATGCCATGGAATGTATTATTATGGAACTTATAAACAAATACATTGGTAACCTTCAAACACTGGACCCCACCCAGTTTGGGTTCGTTTAGGGCCGATCTTGCCTCCTGAACCTGATCAAATTCTTCAAATCAGTCTCCAGAGCAATGGACGAGGGTAAGGTGGTTCACACAGCCTACTTGGACCTCGCCAAGGCTTTTGACACTATCCCCCACTCTGGAATCATAGATAAACTTATTAAGCTGGGCATTAATCCCTACTTCACTTGATGGGTTGCAAACTGGCTTACTGACAGAACACACACTGTAAAAGTAGCCAACTTCAAATCCAGCTCAAGACACGTGTCAAGTGGTGTACTGCAGGGTTCTGTCCTGGGACCACTCTTGTTTGGCATCTACTTCTTTGAAGTACAGACCAACACTAAGGGACTCTGGCTTATAAAGTTTGCAGATGACTGCAAGCTGGGAGCCATTACTGAATCCCTAAATGATGTGGATATACTACAAAAGGGCCTTACCGAAACAGATGTCTGGTGCCAGAGCCATGGGCTCAAGCTAAATGCTAAAAAATGTACAGTTGTCCCCTTTGGGAAAAAACATGTACCTGTGAACTACCACATAGGTGGCAGTACACTAAACACTGAAAGTGTGATAAGAGACCTAGGGACGCAGGTGGACAGTGGTCTCACCTTTGATAACCACATAGCCACAACAGTTAGAAAATCCTTCTACGTGGCACTTCTCATCACTAAGGGCTTTTCATCTGGAAAAAAGGAGGTCATTGCCCCTCTATACTCATCCCTCATTAGACCCATTATAGAATACAATGCCCCGTTTGGTATGTACGTCACAAGACATCTACAACAACTAGAAAGATCACAGAAATACCTCACAAAAAGAATCACAGACCTAAAGCAGGTGTCTTATGCTGACTGTCTAAAGAAACTCCAGCTATACTCTGTCACATATCATCTCCTGAGAAGCGATCTCTGCCTAACATACAAGGCCATGTCAAACCCAGAGTTGTTGGACATGCTACACTTAAAAAAATCCCAATCCCTCTGAGTAAACACTTGAAAAAATCCACAAACGTCTGAAAGCAAGGAAACCAAAGAACAAGGCAGAAGCCCTCACAGTCCTAAACGCAATTTATTAAAACAAAAAATCACAGCGTTTTCGCCACGCACATATGGTGGCTTCTTCAGAGGATACAAAGGCAACCAAACACAAGCAGTTAAATACTGAAAGTTAATTGAAGTCAACTGCTATCAATTAACCACAAATTATGCAACAAGATGCCTGCATTAAACTGAAGAAGTAAAATGCAAAAAGCCTCAAGCATAGTTTAAATACATGCTAAACTGTTGATGTAATTAAAAGACTGTGACAATACAAAAAACACAATATTTTGACACAGTCAAACCCAGGTAAAATTCAGTATATTTCCTAAGAAATAAAAATACACAAGAAAAAAGTGTCACAAAATCATATGTACATTTAAAAAGCAAAATGCTAAATAGTCATTCCCAAGTATACATTATTTTAAAAGGGGGAACGACATAATAAAACAAATGAATAACTTTTTACTAAAAATTGATATAAATTCCAAAGATGTAGACAACCCACATCTAAAGTGTGACCTTAAAAATTAAGTAAAAGTACTAAATGTGAATCAGAATCCCTCTGAGTCACACGGTCCAGGGATCTTAACCTTGTCATCACGATGAATAGAACATGCTGGAGGGATAGGTTCCTGTCCCAGAGACTCCCCATACTCTGGAATAGGCTGCCCATACATATCAGGCAGAGCACCTCAATGGCCCTCTTCAAGAGGAACCTTGGCGATTGGATGGGAGATAGGAAATTCACCCCGGAGATCACATCAGTAGCCCTGCTAGACAGGGGTCCAGAAAGTAAATATTTGTGGGAAGCAATAGCCAGGGAATCATTATGGATAGGCTTGTATAGGCCCTAGGGCCGATAGCCTAGTACCTACCTATAAACCTATGAACATCTTAATGAAAGAAATCTGGACAAAGTCAATACTAATGGGAGACAAAGGCCTAAAATAGGGACAGATTTTAAATATTGCTCTTTTAAACATAGAAATTTGCTAGAATAACAGATTTTGGGTTAGCATGTATTTCCTGAAGTATATGAAGGCTGGATCTCAGAAGTCTTTCATTATTTTCTGACTTCATTTTTCAATGATTTGTTAGAAAACTATACATTTTATGAACAACAGACCAAAAATATTAAGTAAAAATGTGAACATTCTGCAAAAATCTGGGCAGTTGACAGACATGATGTAAACTGACACAGTCTTTTTATTTCCAATTTCTGCTTGTGAACAAATAAATCACACACACACACACACACACACACACACACACACACACACACACACACACACACACACACACACACACTGCAAGCATTGCGACACTTTGCACCCCCACCCTATGCTCTTTACTGCCTGTGATTTTGCTTTCATTGAGGATTAAAGTCAGTTTGATGCTGATGGACTGTCTGTTGCAGTTAGTATTCTCATCCAGCTATCTCTCATTTTCACTCACCCTCACACATGCATGCATGTACCCAAGCCACATGCAAACCCAAACCCAAACATACACAGACACACAGATATACATACTCACACACAATTTCCTTTTTTTTTTCTTTTCATTTTACTCACTATACAGCAAAGCACTGTTTAGTGAGGGTAACAAAAATGCTGGCTGTTTGCTTCTTAACTGTCCAAACTTCATGGCAGCTTAGTATGCTGCTGTGAAGTGGCTGACTCATTTTTCAGCAGGCATTACCTATATATTAACACCCTGCTAGGGAATGTTCATTCTCCAATTGAGGTTTAATATACAGTTTGCCCATAAAAGACATACATAATCTAGAACAATCAAATAGAATACTTTACCATGCCTTTTAAGTAGGAGTTCTAAATAAGTATTATATTTCTTGTGAATTATTTATATGCAATATTAGGCTTATGCTATGCTGTTTTCTGGCTGCACATCTTTAATACTGAGCAATAAGGCAGTCATTTAATTTATATCTTCTATCAGTACAGTTACATAATATGGACCAAAATGAGAAGTAAGCAGTTCATCTCTTACACTTGGTATACAAGGGATATTAAATAACAAGGAAGTTCTCTTTTTTCATGTAGCATATCACTCCATTAGAAATTCATCTCATACTAACCTTCCTACTGCAAAAGATTCCAAGGTGTATCTCAAACTTACATGTCATATAGGTTGACCTGAAATATCTACAGCTTAGACATAAAAAATATTCCAGTTTAGGGGCCATGGCCAACATGACAACGGAATTTAGCAATATTAGAGATTTTCAATACTAACACAATTTTCTTTTTACAAATCCGCTTAAAGCTTGTTCTGGTATGAGTCTGAAGATGAGTTATAATATTTCCTGACTTAAATGGCGGATTTATAGTAGAAATATATATTATAAAATTTACTGTGAAGTTATTGAACTAACTTAAGATTAGCCTACTAGTGAGAACAAGTTCTATTAAAACAAAATTACAAGATTTTGCTCTGAGAAAATGATGTTCAGCAAATGTTCTCATAGATTGTAGTATCTCACATGGAAGATGAAGAATTTCAAAAACAAAATGGACAGCCTATAGCAAAGTTCTCTGAAACAAATGGAACCGTTATTAACCATGGCCTTTCAATGTAATACACATATAAAATAGATTGAGAATACACTGAATGATGTTGTATGTTGTATCTTTCAGCTTTTCCCAGTTAGGGGTCGCCACAGCGGAACTCCGGTCCGCTAATGATTGGCAGATATTTACGTACCGACTTGCCAGGCCTGACGCACAACCTTCAACGAAGGTATGCCCATTCACGCATGTCTCCACACAGAAGACGCTTTAGTTGAGAATCGAACAGGACAACGTCTTACTGTGAGGCGACAATGCTACTGCAGCACCAGCAAAAAATTACAGAAGGAGGAAACCACACCAAATTTGTATTAAAACAGAATACATTGCTAACTGAAAAAAATGGAGGAACTTTTGGAGTCACAGAAAAATGTGTTTGAAATAATTATGGTGAGTTCATTTTTAACTCCTTAATTTCTTTAAAATAAAAAATAATTTCACAGGACCAAGTCCTTAAAGCACTATCAAAAGCTAAAAGTACTGCATCAATGGGTCCTGGCAATATTCATGAATGCATCTTAAAAAGCATAAAGCATAATTTAGCCACCCCTTAACAACACTGTTCAATATTAGCCCCCATACAGATATTGTATTAAGCAAATGATGAGGAGCTACAGTCATTCCCCTGCATAAGGGAGGACCTTCCATAGGCAGTTACAGATCTATAAGTCTGACAAGCCTCATATACAAAGCCATGGAAAGGCTTATCATGGACTTAACCAGTAAGGATATAGGAAACCTCTAAACAATGGACTCATTTCAGTTTGGATTCATCAAGAGCAGATCATGCTTATTCAACCTGCTGGACTTTTTAAAAATGGTCACCAAAGCAAGGGATGAAGGTAAAATGGTGCAGATCACAAACATCAACCTGGCCAAAGCTTTTGACAAAATTCCCCACTCAAGTGTAGTAGAAAAGCTAAATAAACTGGGAATAAACCCTTGTGTCCCTCAATGAATTGCCAACATTACACAGATAAGATGCAGGAGATCAAAAGAGGGGAAGTTACCTGCCCAAAGAGACCTGTTAGTAGTGGCATCCCACAGGGTTCTGTTCTGGGATATCTCCTCTTTTACATTAACTTTTCTGAAATAAGACAATATCAAAGGGTTTGGGCCGATTAGGTTTGAAGATTATTGAAAGCTGGGAGCAGTTGTTATATTCCCAAATGAGTTAGCTGTCCTGCAGAAAGGATTGTCCCAAATAAATAACCGGTGCCAAAATCATGGACTGAAACTAAATGCCAAAAAATGCTTTATCATATCCTTTGTGAAGTCATCTACCCCAGGGAACCGCCACATTGACAATATACCCCTAAGAGTTGACCCTGTCATTTGGAATTTGGGAACGTATGTGGACAGTGACCTAACTCTCATGTTTACATTTACTAAAGTTACTGTTTAACTCAAAATTTAATTTGAGACAGTCTATATTTGCTTATTTTTTTATTACATACCCAACTGCAGTTGAACATCAGCCAAGACATCTCCACTCTTCATTCACTGGGTCTCATTTACCTGACTTAACCAAACCCAGACTCTAGATGACCCACATCTGGAGCCCTCTACATCTACCTTAGTTTCATTACAATTGTCTTTATCTCTATATCAGTGAAAAAATATACATACTACTCACATATTCCCCACTTTTTTTCTGCTTTCTACTCATATCTCCATAACTCCTCTCTCATATTACTCCTACCCATAAATGTAAAGTTGTAAATTACATTTAAACCTCACTAATTATGCTAGTTTATGATGTACTAACATGTGATTACTGTATATTTTACTGACTGTAGATCTCTTGTATAGCTGCCTTTCAGTTGTATAAAACTACCTATTTTGTAATGGCATGTTTTTTTCTCCCTGGGCCTTCATTGAAAAGGGGCTACCACAGTCCAGTTGGACTTCCCTGATCAGCAAAAGCAATAAATAAATAAATAAAAACACATATACTCTCCTTATCTTCACTTTAATATGTAATTAGAATAAGAGTGCAATTAATAGTTACTGTTTTAGAAATAGTCCTATTTAACTGTTTGTTAATAAGGTATGATTATTGCACTGGTTTATATTGTGGACATGAAATGGTCAAATGATGAAGATGAATCATTTCATCATCATCATCATCATCATCATCATCATCATCATCATCCCCTTTTTCCCATTTACATGGGGTCGGGGTATCGTATTAACTGTCGCCAACTCTCTCGATTCAGTGCCACTCTCCTGCCTTCTTCAACACTCATGCCTGACTGTCGCAGATCTTCTTTCACACAATCCATCCACCTCTTTGCTGGACGCCCTCACTTCCTCTTACCTTCTTCATGTCTGTCCCAAATCATCCCTCGCCAGATTGTCTTCTGCTTTTCTACACATGTGCCCATATCATCATAATTTGTTTTCTTTGATCTTTTCTGCAATTGGAGCTACTTTGGCTTCTGCTCTTATGTCCTCATTTCTTCTCCTGTCCCGCAGTGTGCATCCTACCACCTTTCCTCAGGCACTGGGTTGGGAGGGTGGCCTAATGGTTAAAGTGTTTGCCTTACAAACACAAGGTACAGGGTCTGAGTCACAAGGGATAATTGGCTAGGCTTGAAATGGCTCGCAAGGGCAGTTAGCTTAGTACTAAATTATGAACCTATGAACCTATGAACTTCATTTCCATCACCTCTAGCTTCTTCAACTGTTCTGCCTTTACTGACCAGGTTTCTGTACCATACAGTAGTACTGGGTGCACCACTGTCTTGTACACCTTACTTTTCAGCTTCTTTGGCATTCTTCTGTCATATACTACACCTGATATTCTATGCCAGTTGGCTGCAGCCCCTCTGATTCTAGCTTTGACCTCTTCATTCAGACTACCCTTCTCCTCAACCACCCCTCCCAGATACTTGAAGCTGTTTACCTGTTCCACTATCTTCCCATCTATCTCTATTCTCAGCTTATTCTGATTTCCCCAATGTGCTGCCATTACCACTGTCTTATCTGTACTTAGTTTCATCCCATGTGCCTTCAGTTCTGCATTCCATTCTCCTATCCTTTGCTGAAGTTCTAGATCAGAGTCTGCCTGTACTGCCACATCATCTGCATACAGCAGCTTTGTTGATCTGACCCCTCCGACCTGTTTGCTGATGTAGTCCATTACCAGTATGAACAGCAGTGGGCTCAGAGCTGAACCCTGGTGTACACCCACTCCCACTGGGAACCCCTCAGTGAGGCCAAACACTGTTCGTACTTGAGTCACTGGGTCCTTGTACATAGTCTGTACTAATTTCATGATGTGATGTATAGTGGGTGGTGTATGATGACACTATTATGGGATGGGATAGAGAAAATGAATTGTGTGTATGTGCCTTTTCTTTCTATGCAACACTTTAAACCTATTAATAATTCATAGATAGAGTTGCTTTATTTGATACAAGTAAAATGATAATTGTCTATTATGCAAAAGGTTAAAGAGTAATTTCATTGATACTTATATTTTGTTTCATTTGCATTTTTTCTTATTTTTCTTGTCTGTACTGTATTTTAAATTCTTCATCCCTTCCATCCAACCTCACCTTCCCTTCCATTCCCCTCCATATTTTCTCTGTTTGTCTGTTTGCTCTTCCCACCTTTTTAGAAATATTATAATTATATGCACGCAAAAAATTAGAAAGTTGGCTTTTTAAGTGTATGTGAAATTATATAAAGAGGCATTATCTCATGGTTTAAGACACAACACTATGTAAGAATATAGACTAAAAGTCTGTTGTTATAAACTATGATGGTCATGTAAAGCTATGATTAAAATAGAGAAATAGAGGTGTGGAAACAAAAGAAAGATTGATAGTTAAATTATGATAGGTTGAGTTGAGAAGGAAGAAAGATCACTGGAAAATAAATATGCAATTTCTCTTTCATCCACTTCCCACCTTTTCTCATTTTTTTCTGTCTATTCTCTTTTCTTCAACCATTTTTGACACTTTGTTTAGTTATGTTCCTATGTCAATATTTTGTTTGTTTTATCGTGTCTATTTTGTATTTTTTTATATTTGATCTTATATAGATTAATATAGTTATTTCTAATATTATAGTCATACATTAACTTAGTTATGATGATATTCTACAGATAGCATGACTGAATTAGTCTACAACTCATTAAATAATGGTTTCAATATGGATTTAGAGTATGTAAATATATATTTTTGTCTTTTAGCACCATTAATAATAGTAGGTTTAAGGTATTAGAGCAGTTAGAAAGTTTATTTAGTTACAATCTGCAATTAAACTAAGGTGTTAATGAACCCCAAAGTAGTCTTAATAGGAATGTATAGCTATGTAAGTTTATGTTTTTAAAGTAAAGTGCTTATAGAGATTATAGCAATGGGAATGGTGAGACACTGCTGTATGTAAAGTGGAAGAGTGACACTTTTTTATACAGAAATATGGTCAAAATTCTTAACATATTGTCTATTAATATCAAAAATCTGAACAGTAGACATAAGAAATTTGGTTTATGTAAGTGTTTAAAATTAATAAAACTAATGTTGTTTTTATACAAGAATTACATATTAATTATGAAAATATATAATATAAATAAATTTGAAACAAATGGTTTATATACATAAAAGAGAATAGGTAAATTAATAGGTAAATTAATATTATGGAAAATGAACATAATGCATAGAATAAAATATATCTGCTGTGATAAATATGGCATTTTTTCCTTGATAGTTCTTGAATAACAAAATAGAGTATACTTTGGCAAATATTTATTGAATGCCAGGAATATGTGCTAAATTCACAAGATAACATCTTGAGATATTACTAAGTAATATGAAGGTAAACCTAATATTAAGATGACATTTTACCTGTGGTTTGCACAAATAAGATACAGGTGCCACTAATACTTCTACAATCTCTGCTACAATTAAGGCATTAACATTAGCTAGAACTACTTAGTTTAAATTGCTTAAATGATAAGAAAGATGATTAACTAGAAATAACTTGATTCCTTCAAAACAATAATTTGTTTTATAGCAAATCATAATATAAAGGAGTAGCATATCATATTTCAAATCATGATGCCCTTTTAAATTAATAAAAATATTATAAAACTTCCAATGTATTATATAATCTATGCTTATGTTCCTAAATTGACTTTTTAAGAAGTGTCTTTTAGATAAAATAAATACATTTTAAATTCAATGATAATGATCATCACTTAGGATACATGCAGATCGTATATATATGTCAGAATAATACATTTTATCAAAAATAAATACGAGTGGGACAATAATCAGTAGATATTCAGCATAAAATAAATGCAGCCAAACATAAAGAACATAAGGAAAAGCATATTTTGTGGTATGGAAAAAACATTAAACAATAAATACTAACAAATCTTTGAGCATAAGAAAAAAATAAAAAATGTGACAATCATTATACTTACACCTGTACTAATGTGACTGCTGTAAGGATAACATCAGACATTGCATCCAATTGGTAAGAAAATATTAGTCTGAAACCCCAAATTTTGGTGGATCTAATAGTTTCTTCAGGAGTCACTATTAGGAAAAAGAAGGATAAACTAAATGGCCCGATGACCTTAAACACAATATATATGGTATATGCTATGCACATCTATGAATTTGTCAACACCAGAATCTAATAGCAGGGATAATTAGAAAAGGAAAATTGAGACTAAAGATATTAATGTAAGTGAAAAACTAAACAAACAACTTATAAAGCAAATAATAATTTTGATGAGTCTGAAAGTGAGAACAGAGGGTCCTGTTTTGATTCTTCAGGGTCATTGCATTTTGAAATGGAAACTTTAATGGATTGTAATCAGGCAAAGATGAGTAATATTGGGGAATTAAATAATTATGTTATACCTAATAAAGCTGGATTGTACTTAGGTGAACACAAAGGGTCATATTATACTCAAACCCATAGTATGTTATCCCCCTATAACACAAAAATCTATACTAGAAGATGAGGACATAACTACTTTTGAATCTACATACAATAATAATTTGGATTAAGATAATCAAATGAGATCTCTAGCTGTGTGGTACCCTGAAATTATTAAAGCAGAAATACACAATGAAAAGAAACAAATGGATAGCAGTGATTGTGACAAATCAGACAAGTTATCTAAACTTAACAAATCTTTAAAGAGAAAAGATTATAGTTCTACTGAACCAATTACATATTATTAATTTCTCTAGAAAACACTAATGGTTATACAAAGGGGCAATGGAAATGGAATTGGCATTAAAATAGGTAGTACTAAATGGAATACTGTTGAGAATAGTAAAAAAATTGAAAAGAAGACATTTAAGGGGTTGTGTAAGAAACAGTGACGCATGCCACATAGACTAGTCATTTCATATTAAAATTTAACACTAATAGTGCTTTACCAACATCCTTTGAGAAATCACATCCTAACACTGACTGTGAAATTTTAGGAGATTCCATTTTACATCCAGTAATAGGACAATTAAGTTAGTTAAATACGAAAAAACTTGCTCTCTCTAGTCTTCTATGGTTAAAACTGACTGATTTTACTAATGTGGTACACAGGTTTCTGAAAGTTAAGCCTAAATATTAACAACTTTTGGTTCATGTAATAACTAATGATTCAATCTTAATTCCTCTAAATCATATAAAAATGCCATATAACTAATGAATGAATTGGTAGAATCAACCTTGCTGGAAATTCTTCTAAATGAAATAATTCACCTTATTAACAGGAATGGTTACTTATATACTAAGGTTGATATGTACAATACTTGGATAAGACAACTTTGATCCACTTACAGTATTAACCTCATAACTTACTGGGAAAAATGTAAATTGGATGAAAGAATGTTTGCCAATGACAGAATTCAATTAAGTAACTATAGAGCTGTATTGTATCTCATAAAATTCCACAACAAATGAAGCATTTTTACAGATAAAAGGTACAATGATTGACACTTTCCCACTGAACTGAAGAGACCTACAAAGTACAATGATACAAAAACTATAGGTTCATAGGTTCATAGGTTCATAGGTTTATACTAGGCTATCTGCCCTAAGGCATTTATAAGCCTAGCCCAAAGTTTTGTGGCTTACGCCACCCCTTATGTTAAAAAATATTGTGCCCATTAGTTTGTTTTGCCTCTGTCCAGCAGTGACACAGAGATGATTCCCGGGGTAAACCTACGATCTCCCATCCACCGGTCAATATTTCTCTTGAACAGAGCCAGCGAGGTGCTCTGCCTCACATGGACCGGGATTTTATTCCACAGCATAGGGAGTCTCTGAGTGACAAATCTATCCCTCCAGCATGTCTTATTTATATCCGTGCTAAGGTTTAAGTCGCTTGCTCTAGTGGATCTGGTAGATTTGGATTTTTTGAGGTGGAGCATGTCCATTAATTCCGGGATGGTCATGGCCTTGTATGTCAGGCACAGGTCACCTCTGAGCAGACGGTATGCGACTGAATAGAGCTGGAGTTTCTTCAGTCTGGCAGCATATGACAGATTTTGGAATCCCTTTATCCTTTTGGTGAGGAACTTTTGGGGTCTCTCCAATTGCTGCAAGTGTCGGGTGAGATACATCCCGAATGGGGCATTGTACTCGATCATTGGTCTGATAAGTGAAGAGTACAGGGGAACAATGACCTCACTTGATCTGGATGTGAATCCCTTCATGATCAGGTGGGCATTGTAGAAGGTCTTTCTAACCACTTTAGCAATGTGAGTGTCAAAAGAAAGACCACTGTCAACCTGGGTCCCCAGGTCCCTGATAACCTCTTCTGTGCTTAGTGGATTGCCACCTATATGGTAGCTTGGGGTTACCTTGTTTTTCCCGAAGGGTTTGACTATACATTTTTTGGCATTTAACTTCAGGCCATGGCTCTGGCACCAGCTATCAGTTTCCGTGAGACCCCTCTGAAGGATATCTGTGTCCGATGTAATTTCCACTATGGCGCCCAGTTTGCAGTCATCTGCAAACTTTGTCAGCCATAGTCCTCCTATGTTTGCCTGTACTTCTGAGAAGTAGATGCCGAACAACAGGGGGCCAAGGACTGAGCCCTGTGGGACACCACTTGTGACCGGCTTGGAGTCTGACATGGTGCCAACAACTCTGACCCTGTGGGTTCTGTCCTTTAGCCAGTTTGCAACCCATCTTGTGACATATGGGTTTACATTTAAGCTGGTAAGTTTCTCTATAATACCTGAGTGGGGTATTGTGTCGAAAGCTTTTGCAAGGTCAAGGTAGGCTGTATGGACTGCCTTTCCCTCATCAATGGCCTTGGTGACTGTTTCAAAGAAGTCAACCAAGTTCAAAAGGCATGATCTGCCCTTGACAAAGCCAAACTGGGTCAGGTCCAATGTCTGCAAGTCCCCTATGTCTTTGTTTATGAGTTCCATTATGATCCTCTCCATAGCTTTGCAGACCAGGCTTGTTAAGCTTATGGGGTGGTAATTACCAGGGTCCGTAGAGGCACCGCCTTTGTGGAGTGGGACCACAGTTGCCGTACGCCACTCCTTGGGCATGTATCCTGTGGTAAGGCTAAGATTAAACAGCTGCCTTATGTGCGGGTTTAGTTCCTCATTGAGTTCGTGTAGCACACAGCCGGGGACACCATCCGGTCCCATTGATGCTGTGTTTTTAGCTTTAGAGAGAGCAGCTTTTACCTGCGCATTTGAGATGTCTGGGAGGCCACACTCCGCTGGGATAGTTATCTCTCCTTTTGGGGAGAGGGGTGAAGTTTGCACTGAACCTGTCCGCCAGTATGTTGGCAATGTCTGTGGGTTCAGTGATTTTTTATCATTTTGGACTAATTCTGAGCATATCTGGGAGATTCCACCCAGGTTTCTAACATAGCTGAAGAAGGCCTTATGATTGTCTTTTGAATCTATGGCAATTTTCTCTCAAAGTTGGCCTTGGATGATTTTATGAGTGCTCGTATTTTTTTACTAATAATGATCAAGGGTGTCTTCTCTTATGGATTTTGCTCTATCATGTAACAGCTTTCTCCTCTTATTGTAAAGTTTGTTTATGGCTGGGGTCCACCAGACTGGACGTTTGCCCTTGGTGGAAAGAGTCTTGGTTTTATTAGGGATTGCCTGATCCATGCAGTCCTGGAGGTGTTCAGAGAAGGCATTTGTAAGGGCTTCCGCAGCTTGGGTTGTGGTTTCCACTGGCTCAGGGGCCTTGAAGGATACCACACCAGTCTTGAGTAGTGTGAAGTTTGCTTTAGAGAAGTTCTTCACTGTGGTCTTTTTTGTTTGGGGTGGGGGCAGGATGTGAATTTCCAGTGAGATTAGTTTATGATCTGATCTCACCAATGAGGGATATACTTCCGGTGTGGAGCATTTTGCCCCCATGTTTGTGATGATGAGATCTAGCATATTTTCTCCTCTTGTGGGAACGGTGACTAGTTGTTCCATGGCATTTGAATTTATGAACTCCAGGAACCTTTGGGCTAAAAAGTTGGGGCTTGAGTAATGTTCCCAGTCTATATTCGGGTAGTTGAAGTCACCCAATATAATGGTGTTTGGAGATACATTTATACCCTCCAGTGTCTTCAGGAAGGCTGTGTGGGGTTCCTGAGTTTAAGAGGGTGGCCTGTAGCATGCTACAAATTGTAGAGCAGTTTTGCCTATGGTTATTTGCACCTGGATGGTTTCCGATGCTTCGTGCATTGCCACCAACCTGGAGGTGTGGGTATCCTTGATGAATATGGATACACCCCCTCCTTTTGTGGTGTGGTCCGGGTTTTGGGGCCAGAACGCATGATATGAGGTAAAACCTGATAGTGCCGGGGTGCTCTCAGGAGCCTTGAACCAGGTTTCAGTTACAGCACAGACATCGATGTTCTCCATACTGAGAAGGGCCTCGAAAAGTGCATTTTGAGATTTAGACTTCTGGCATTGAGCAGCATTACCCTTAGTTTCTTCCCATTTTTGTTTTCTAGGGTGGTAGGTTTAGAATTTGAGCCTTGCCTAAAAAAGGCACTATGGGGGTTGCAAGAGCCTTAGCCAATATCCGGAATCCCAGGGGTGACAGGTGCAAGCCGTCTCTTGCGAAGCAGCGTGGCTTGTCAAGCATGTCATCCCAGGCAGACAGACACTGGATCCCCTTTGAATGACACCAGAAATTAAGCCAATTGTTAAAGCTGATCATCTTGTCTCTATGTTGTGGCATCATTCTTGATATTGATCAATAGCTATTGTGGAAACTTGGAATTTGAATGACATTTGTTTCCCTTGTTTTGCAAAATATGAATGTCTGAGAAATTAAATTAAGGGAGCTAGTGCAATGATGTTAATTCATGAAAACATCATAGTTTTAGTTAAAAGCCTAGTTACATTACTCCCTTTGGTATTTCTAAAGATGGCAGAACCTGAGAAAACATGAGGTCAAGCTCCAAGCTCATCTAAGGACAGTAAGATTATGGTGTACCTCTTGCAGGATTCATACCTGCAGAGTATTGAACATGCGGTGGCCAGCATGAGTGGAGGAAGGTGATATCTGGTAAGAGTTGGGTTACCACCTATCATACCTGACAGAGAACACCCTTTCTGGGCCCATGTGCTGGCACTTGTATGAAAACCTGTGGAGATTCAGGCATGACCAGCTGAGTAAGAAGGTTTCCCAGGTTAAAGCAGAAAGGCCAGCACAACTGGCAGTTTTTTAATATTCTGCTTTTTCATCTTACTTATATAAGTTTTAAGAAATAATGTATAGTGATGGTCTAAAAAGATATGCTATATAAATTCATCAAAGTGCAAGTACAAATCATATATGTGTTAATGTAAAAATGCATGTATATGTATGCAAAAAAGGTAAAATACACATAAAAATTTGTAAACAGTCACTGTCAGTGGACAACATGTAGCACACTTGCTTTTGGTGCAGAAGGCTGTGGATTCTATTCCCACACCAGGTGGAAACATTGCTGATACTGTGGTGCAACATAAGGGGGTGGAAGCACTGCACTTCTGAGTATGTCATCCTTTGGATGAGATATTAAAACAAAGTCCCATCTGCTTGAATTGGTGGTAGCTCAGGTGGATGTAAAAGATCCCATGGCACCTATTGAAAAGAGTAGGGGAAGTGTCCCAAAGCCTGGCCAAATTTCTCCAGTAGTATAAATACCACTTTGTATCTCCTCTGAAAAGATACTACTAGCCTAGTGGTACTAACCTAGTCAACAAAAGATGAATAAATAAATGAATGAATGCATATGCATTTATATATATACATACACATATACATATGTACATACACATATATAGACATATACATGTATACACATGTATATATCTATGAAAAAACATAACAAAAGGGAAGACGTTTTGGATTCACTATCTCCATTACTTTGCCTTTTTTTCCTTTCTCTCCCATTTATTTTCATTTTTCCACAGGTGCAGAGATTCCAAGAGCAGCCCAAACACATATCTCCCAGGTGAGAGAATGTTTGCCCTCTGCAAACTCAGGGACATCCTAACTGGGTCAGGATGGCTCTGGTCCTATAGGCTGCCTGACACAGCACAGCCTGGAATGTCAAGAAATTCATAGGTTCATTGGTGTACAGTAGGCTAATGACCACTAGGGCCTTTACAAGCCTAGTTGTGGAGCCCAAATGTGCCCTTGTATCTTGGACATTTATTTAAGGAGCGGTTAAGTTAGTTAGTTGTCGCCTACCTCCTCCATCAAAACCCTCTTGGTGTGTTTTTTTTGTGTTCCTCTTTGCTTTTTTTCCATTTTTTCAGTCTTTCCAATCTTTTGCTTTCCCATCTTTCAGTGAAACAATCAGGATATCCACAAAGTAAACAATATCCCTAGCAGAAATGTTTAAAAACACTTTATATTTATTAAAACGTACTATATGCAGTTGTGCTGTGTGCCACTTGCGTTAACTATCTGTCAGATGCTTCTGTGCTTGTGTATAGATGTTCCATAATATCGGAATACTTTTGAAATTGTCTGAGCATTTAGATTTCAACATATTCCTTCCCACATCTATAAAGAATAACTTCATCAACTTTAAACATTTCAGAAAAGTGGTAATTTTCTCACAGAAGCTTTTGCATTGCCATAGTCATCACAAATGACCTGCACTAATTAAATTTACATATATGCATAGTCATGCTGTCAGCAAATAACATCTAAGAAAGTGCAAATCTCTTGGACTAAAACTGGACCTTTCTACTCACTAAAGGCTTTTCTTCCCAAAGGCACTCAAGGCAACAACTACTTTCATTCATTTTATGACTACTTGGAAGCTCTCACCTTACTGTTTTACTCCAGTCTTCTCTAGGCAGACTTTGATCTATATATGAAGAACTAGCAAGGTTTATACTCGGAAATATTGAGATATACATCACTGTGGCTTGTTCAGAGATATATGCTCAGTGCCATTTCAGAAGAAACTTCCCTGCCATCCCTTTGATTTGTTCATCTCACAACTGCAATTGGATCAAAACTAGGATGTTGTTCTATCCTGTTTAGCCTTTTGCTATGGCATGCTCCCACCACAATAAGACTAAACCCCCAGATGCTTCATATCTAGTCAGCTCTCTGACCACTGAGAAGGCTGGAGAACAATACCTTTAGTAGTAATATCCCTAGCATTGGGAAAAATTGGATAAAGATACCAGATATGTCAGATCCAAACCAACTTTCAAAAATACTTTCTGGATGCATCTGCTATGCAGTAATAATCTATAGGTACTGCAAACTACCGAGATAAATAAACAAACTTGGTTTTCCAACTTAGTTTGCTACTAAGAATTCATTTCAATCTTTTGTTAGATTGGGTAATTTTTGTTGTCTTTTTGAAAACTATTTAAGTAGTTTGATGACTGCATATGAATTTACTGTGTTGACCTGATGCAGCTGCATGCATTGCCACTGTAGCATGTTTAACACATGCTGGAGTCTTTCATGGTTTCAGTGTAAGTGCAGTTTACTTACAGTTCAAGTATGCCAACTCAAATTTACTTTAAAAAAAGGTGAAAAAAAAAAAAACATTTACACTATTTAGGTCAGTTACAGTTCAGTTCAGTACAATTATTAAAGTCCATCAGAAACCCCAAAGCCCATGGACTTTCTCTTTTTGGTGCTGCAGCTGAAATAAAAGATGTGCATAACTTCGAAGTATAGCCACAACATAGAGCCATGTTAAATCCAGACATAAACTCTTGGTGTTTATTCCACAAGTAAATGTATAATCCACAGGCAATTCTACAGCTTTGTTTGTTTGTTATATCCTCTTAACTTGTAAATCCCCTGTTAAGAGGGTTAAACATCTCTTCCTGTTTAGCCTACAGGTCTTCCTGTCCCAGGAAGTCAACAGCTGTTTTACTCTTTCCTAGCTGTCACAAGCTTTCATTACAATATTACATAGTGTATACACAGCACTACTGGCTATTCCAAAATTTTACTTTCAGATAACAAGCTACATGGAGACTGTTATACAAGTAAAACAGTCACTATGCCATATCATGACAAAGGATGAAACAAAAAAGAATGTGGCACAGGAAGATGCTGTGAAACTTTCTGTAGAATGTCCACAGGAAATGGAGAACAAAGAATGTGCTCTCAGTTTAATAGAAAATTATCAAAGAGAAGAGTTACTTAATTTAATAGAGATGGATGGCCATACTAAGATCAATGGAAAAATAGACTACAGAAAGTCAATAAAACCCAAAAAGTTAGAAGTTTGTTAAAACAAATGAACACAGTAATTAGGACTCTTCATAGAGTTTCATGTGATGCAACAAAAGTAAATAGAATATATTACTGTGCAGCTAAATTAATAACAGATAAAGTCTTACCAGAAAAACACAGGGCAGTAAAGTAAAGGAAGAGGAAAAATCAAACGCCATCATAGGAATATTGACTATAGAAAACTATAAAGCAATTATGACAAGAGGCGTCATTGTTAGAAGATTATAGTTGAGGGAACAGATCAACAAAAATACTTAGATAGACATGATAAAAGCAATGCACAGTATCGGAACATATCAGGATCTATCACGCAGTAAACAAACAAAAACAATAAATAAGGCTAAAGAGAGGAACCATGGCCAATGTTAAGGCTAAAAACTTCTGTTTATTAGTTGACTGAGTGCTTTCGCCAAGACAACACACGGCTTCATCAGAGTTAAAACAATCAAATCCCAACATATTTAAATATCATTCCAAGACAATGACATCACAGCATCCACCAATGAAAAAACACTAAGTGAAAATCCAGAACTTCATAAAGTGTATGAATGCATCAATCTTAGTAGTAAATTCATTTAAAAATACAAAAATACATATAAATATGTTAGACTGTTTAAATACAACAATTAAAAAGTTGGAAAAGTGTTATATTTGATGGGATCTATCGTGCACTACCACAAATAATAAACTAAGAATATCAGCACAGGCAGAATAACTTAGAAGATATGCAGATAAATATAAAGGAAAAGTACAAAATAAGCAATTTATTGATGACAAAAAAAAAATGTATAGAGAATTGGGAAAGAAGGCAAAAGGAATTGACACACCACCAAAAAAAGAAGAAATAGATATATTTTAGAGAGATTTCTATGAAGATCCTGTGGAACATAGCAAAAATGCACAATGGATAGAAGAAGTAAAAGAAAGAATAAGAAGTTCAAATGTAGAGGATATGAAATGGGTTGAAGTAACAGCCAGAGTGATTGAAAAAAGTTAAAAAAAATTCCTAATTGGAAAACCCCAGGCCTAGATGCAGTGCCTAACTTTTGGCTAAAAGTATTAACATCTTTACATGAAGATTTAGCCATGAGTAAGAACTATTTGTATGCACGCCCCCTACAGACACCAATCTGGCTAACAACAGGAAAAACTATGCTCCTACTTAAGAGCAAACCTGCAAACTATCCTAAAAACTATAGAACAATACCTTGCCTTCCAACGACGTATAAACTATGCACTAGAATTGATGCTGACCGAGTTTATAGTCATTTAGAAGAAAACTCAATCATGGCGATAGAACAAAAGGGTGACAAAAAAAGTAATCTGGAGCAAAAGATCATTGTTGTTGAAGTCATAATGGAAAACTGTAAAACGGGGAAAAATCTAAGTATGGCATTGATAGACTATAAAAAAGCATTTGAGAGTATCCCACATTCATGGATAAAAGAGTGCTTTAAAATGTATAAGATACACCCTACACTGATTGAGTACATAACAGCAACCATGAAACAGGGCAAACCACTTTGCCGTTAAGCTATGATAAAGGACAAATTATTATTCCAGGGATAAAGTTTCAAAGGGGGGATATTCCAGGGTGACTGTTTGTCACTGCTGTTTTGTTTTGCCCTTAACCCATTAAGTTGTCTACTTAACAGGGTCATGGTTACAATTTAGCTCCCAGAAAACAACAAAGTGTAAAGACTTCTCATCTTTTTGTGAATGATTTAAAACTGTATAGTTCATCAGATGAGAAACTGAAAGCAGATCTGCAAGTGGTCAAAACTTTTTTAGATGACATAAGAATGTCATTTGGTCTTGATAAATGTGCAAAAGCAACCTTTAAAGAAGGAAAGCTGCAGCACCAGGAAAACATCAGCCTGGGACAGGAATGTGACATAAAAGAACTTGAGTAAGAGGGAATATATAAATATTTGGGAGCTGACAAAGAATCGACAATAAAACATGAACAATTGCAAATAAAACTTAGAGAATATTTTAGAAGACTAAAACTAATACTGAAAACAGTGCTGACATCTAGGAACAAAGTCCAAGCTATAAACCAATTTGCTCTTCTTGTCCTAACTTATAGTTTTGGAGTGAGTGACTGCCCTTAAAAGGTGTTGGATCAGTTAGACAGGAAACAAGAAGGATGCTTCATGCTCAGTGTACACCAAGACTGTATATTCCCTCTTCTAAAGGAGGTGTGAGCCTCCTCGAAATTGATAGCTTGCATAGATCCACAATTGTAGGAATGCATACACATCTGCTGACCTCAGAAGACCCAAAAATAGTGAAAGTTTTAAAACAAGAAGATAATAAGTCTAAGATGACTTCCCTGCTTAGTTTAGTAGAAGCATATCAGTGTCAAGTCAGAATGGAAATCAAACCATTAGTAGATAAAGATAAGGCACCAACTGAATGTGCCAAAAAAACAAAAGAAAGAATATAAGGTGAAGGATAAGAAGAGAAGGCAATACATGTGGGAAATGCATAAATATAGCTCCAAGTATAGAAAACTCTCAGAACACATATTGATCAGGATCTCACACAGCAGTAGTTAAAGAGAGGTGAGTTTAAACCAGAAGAAGAAACATTGCTATTGGCAACCCAAGATAATGGACTACATACACATTGGTTTACAAAGTCCATTAAATATGTGAGAGAAACAGACAAATGTAGGTTTTGTAAAACAGAATTGGAAACAGTTGCACATCTTGTTGCTGGTTGTGATATGTTAATTGCAGAAGGACTGTATACTATAAGGCATAATAATGTGGCAAGCTTGCTGCATTGGGGATTGTGCAAACATTACAATATTGTAGCAGTTGAAAAACATTGGAAACACGAATCACAGAACATTATAGAAAATGATGAAGTTTATATCACGTGGGCTCACCCATTACAAAAAGTTCAAAAAATAGATGCGAAAAAACTAGATATGGTAGCTCTTGAAAAGAAGACAAAAGTAGCATTGCTAATTAAAATTGCTATACACAGTGACTATAGTCAGACAGACACAGAGTCATAAAATATCAGGATTTGCAGGCAGAAATTAGAGCAATATGGAAGAAGGATACCCAGACAGTTCCAATAGTAGTAGGAGCAATAGGTCTTATAAAATGAATTTATAATCATATTGAGATATGTTACTGATACATCTGACTCCATATGAACTGCAGAAGGAGTCATTACTGGGCACATTGCTGGTGCTGTGAAGATCACTTCTGGCTAGCATCAAATATTGGAACAATACTAACTTCATGAACTTTAATCATACTTTGAGTTGGAATGGAGTCCATTCCTGCATGGTATTAGAAACCCAAAAGACTTAGACAAATTAAAAACAGAGAAACCATATCATGTATTAATGTATTATAATACATGTTGTGTATATATGTATTAATGTGTTTTGTGTTGTGTATATATGTATATATGTATTAATGTGTTATAATATGTGTTGTGTATACATGTATTAATATATTATAATATGGGTACTTGCATATTATTGCAACCAGATTTTCACGGTTGCGAAATTGTCATCCTGGAATCGAGACGACTTCAGGAAACACTGTTAGGTGTTATTCGAAGTCGGTTTTGCAGAAAATTAAGGTAGGATTACCTTTAGGATGACAAAGATTTGAAAAAAACCCTCTTCCTGTTTTGCGTGCATTACACGCATGCTTGAATTGTCATGGATGTGCTCTTTCGCACGAATGGAAATGGAGTTAGCTGAGGAGGTATTTGTACCCCTTTGGGGCAGATCATTAAGTAGTTGTGATGATTTACTTGCACCTTCAAGGATGCTTTGCCATAAACTAAAAAGAAGTTAGTTGCATTCCTTGCAAGTATATATACACTCTGTTAATACTGTGCACCTCAGAAAAGGGCATTTGTGGGGGGGGGGGTGTCACAATCTCGGACTTGGTATACTGCACATTCTCTCACATTCACAATTGCATTTCATTACTGAAATAATGCAATGCAACTTTCCTTACTTTCAGGGCTAGGGGCACAATCAGAAAGGCTGTTCCCCTCCCCCCACCCCATTCTTGATGCAGGCCCCTGCATATTAGTAAACAAGAAATATAAATGGAAATTCTGATACCTCTCCCAACACATAACAAAACACATGGAAAAACAGAACCCTGCCATACAGTTAAGACTACCAAGCATTCACAGATTTAAAAATCAGACATTTACTATATAAAAGACAAACATCGTTTAGCAAACATGGCACTACATGTGTGAAACAGTACAATCAGTGTCAGCTCTGTCGGTTTTAGTGAGTGCGACACTGTGAACTTCCAGCACTTATTGAGTGCCCCCACCAACTGCAACTCGGGCACATCAGATTTAATACTTGATTACATTAAGAATTAACTAGAACACTATCACTCTATGACTTCATATCCTATGTAAAACACCTGGGATTAACTTTCCTTTAGCTCTTGCTCTGACTTCTTTACTGCACTGCTCACCTTTAAAAGTCTGTGTCGTGAAAAAATACATAAGCGACATGCTGTCAGTAAAGGGAATAAAGAAGCAACAACAATATGTTTTTTAACATTTTAATGATAATACTCCAGAAAACAAACTGTCGTGGTTAAGAAAACACATTGTATTACATTTTAACAACATTAATGGACAGATTTCATGATCGGGAAGCAACTGCCGTGAAAAATCTGGTTGCGATAATATGTAAGTACCATAATATGTTATGTATATATGTATTAATGTGCATTGAAATGTATGTGGAGTTTAGTTTGCCTTCTGTATCCCTGGAAAAAGCTATTGGCACTACTCAGTTAATCGTGAAATGTGTTTCTATCTTACAACCATGAAGGTACTCAGAGATAAAATGTGTGGATTCATGTTTTTTTTTTGTTTGTTTCTTTGTTTGTTGCACATAAGAGAAATACTATGGTCTAACTATTCAAGCAACAAGCTACCTCCCTTAAAAGAATACACTTATAAATGAAATGGTGCCCCAATATTGAATCTCCAGCATATTAATTCTATTCCAGGTTTTGTAAGTAATTACATATCCTTGAAGGTTCTTACCTAGTCTGTTGAAGCTAGAATGAAGCAATTCATTTATTCTATACCTAGCACTATCTCTGAAATCATTTATTTATTTATTTAATATTCGTTTACTGGGTAAGTGAAGTGGTCTGTTGGCCACTTTTAGATATGACCTGAGCTTAAAGAGAAGAAAATATATCATTGTTTTTCAATCAACAATATTATACACGTACCTCTCAACTTCTTAGAGCAAAAGAATCTGGAAAAAGACATATATTATGGTGGGACAAAGCCCCAAAATAGGGACACTTTTTAAATATTGCTCTTACAAACTTATAAAGTGAACAAAATAATAGGGTTTCTCAACAAGTAGAAAAACCGTAAATGGAATACCAATAAAAACAAAAAGTATGATCCAGGCAGCAACAGGAAATGGCTGGTAAACAGTAAATCACAACAAGTGCTTTCACCCTGACTCAAATGCAGGGCCTTTTCAAGTACAAATAGGGTTTGCTGAATGAATTTTCTGAGGGGTATGAAGTCTGAAACTCTATTTTCTGACTTTAACCCTCAATGATTTACCAGTGATTTTTCAGAAAACCACAATTTTATGAGAAACAGGCCAAAAATTTGGGGCAAAATTTTGGACAGTCTGTGAAAATCTGTACATTTGAGAGGTATGATTATACACAAAATGAGTACTTGGCAAGATTCAGAATTTTTTATCTTAGTTTACAGTAATATATGCCATGTATCACAGATACAAAATGTATTTGGACATCAGTTTCAGGTGCAAAGGTATATGCGCAATTTAATCTTTATGTAATGTCTGTTACTGCATGTAAGATTAAATTTGGTTGGAAGAACAATCATAAATCTAATGAGAGAAAACCCTTCATGACATGCAACATTCCAGAGTGACACAAATGCCTGTAAAACTTGATTTCATTACTTGTGTATAAACAGGCTATATCTCTGTCTTACTTTAAAAATTGTAGTAAAACCTTAAGGGAATTATAAATGAGTACTTGGGTACAGCGTGTGTATGACCACAACTCTACACAAAAGTGTTCATATATAGGGCAGTGTTGCATTTGATCTCAACACATTAACATTGACAGCATGTGAGTTTTTGCGGTATTGACTTTCCAGTGGCAAAATCTTATTATTCTGAAAAAATATATTTTAGTTTAGCTGATGTAATGATAACTCAGTACATATATAGTCTGAAAAGAAGACACATGGACTTTGAGTATAATGCAATAGACTGCTGTTGTCAAATAAAATACCCATGAAACCATCTATTTAGTGCATATATTTAACAGGTCATATCTCAGACCCCCCCCTTACTTGGGACATTATACCCAGATACTTAGGTAAAAAATGGGCCTGTGAATGACAGGCTACCCATAATACTTTAGTTTAGATGATCTCATCGCCCAGCCATGGTCAGCACATGAAACTTGGAGGTGGAATTTTTCTGTGCCGAAAAAGTTAAATTTTCTGTGTATGTGTCAGTGAGTGTGTATGCATGTGTGTGTGTGTGTGTGTGTGTGTGTGTGTGTGTGTATATATATATATATATATATATATATATATATATATATATATATATATATATAAATGTATATAAATATACACACACACACACACACACACACATACACATTAAATATAATTTGAACTTCTGATATAATTATTGTTGTGATAGTTGTGACAGCTCAAAACATATGAAGTCTGAGCATATGCTACATTTTTCATACTGAACAGAAGTCATACCTCAGCTTTGAAATAACGCATTCCTCATACCAGTCCACAAATATAAGCCATCTGTCAATACTCATTACTAATGCCCAGTGGGGGACATGTAAAGGCTTCGCTGTTAATACCATACATCTCTCAGCCTGAGAATTGGTAAAAAAAGGACTCAATAGAGACATTGTTCTAGTCTTACTCCATGAAGCCTGATTTGTCAAAGGCAGTACTATATACATGTATATATATATATATGTTTTGTGCTTTTGTGTGGATGAGAGCACATTTGTGTGTGTGCGTGTATACTTGCACATATATAAGATTATGTGGGTGTCTGAAGAGTGATGCAGAAATTTTTGTATTTACAGTTTCCTGATGATTTGTGAAACCTTGAGTCACAAAACTGACTTCCCTAATCTTTCAGTACCAGATGTTTCATATATTATAGGATCATAGAAAGTTACTAGGCTATTTGCCCCAAGGACTTATAAGCTTAGCCAAGAGTTTAGCCCATGTTTAGACAAGTCAGCACTCAAAGTCTCTGCCCAGCAGGCTCACAGGTGGAATCCCAGGGCTGTATTTTATGTTTTCCATCCAGTTATCCAGGTTGCACTTGAAAAAGGATCATGAGGTACTCTGCTTGACGTAGAGAGGGAGTCTATTCCACAGATGGGGGAGTCTCTGAGACACAAATCTGTCCTGTCAACTTGTCCTATTTATGTCACAGACCAGGCTAAGGACTTGCGGATATACAGCAGCCCATCAAGGTGGGGTCTGAGATTGCTTTGTATGCCAGACAGATGTCACCACTGAGGAGTCTGTATGAAACTAATTAGAGGGACAGGGCTTTTAGCCTATCTGTGTAGGGCAGATGTTTGAGGCCCTGGATTCTCCTGGTAAGGATCCTCTGTGGTCTCTCCAACTGCTGCATGCGCTTTGTGAGGTACATGTTGAAGGGGGCATTGTACTCAGTAATTGGCCTTATAAGGGAAGAATACAGGGATATTATGACCTCCTTGTCCCTGGATGAGATACCCTTACTTATGAGGTGGGCCATGTAGAAAGCTTTCCGTACAATGGAAGCAACATGGTGGTCAAAAGTCAGGTTGGTATCAACTTGGGTACCCAAATCCCTCACAACTGATTGCATGCTTAGAATGTTGTTATTAATGTGATAATATGTGGGGACATCACTCTCCCCAAAGTGGCTGATGGAGAGATGAAAAGTCAGCAAGCAAAGGAGAGTAGTAGTCCTGAAATTGAATTCATCCTCAATTCTTAATGAGTACCTTCACGAGGTGGACCCTGTTTTTCACAAAATCTCACCAAGGCGAAACTGATATATAGACTGTATTTATATAGCATATATCATGGACAGAAGTAAATAAAAAATAAAAAAGATAGCTGGGTGCACAAGACCCAGGATAAAAAAGTACCCAATCCTGGTAGGTGCACTGGTGCTAGGACTGGAAAAAATGACAGTGTAGACTCCGCAAAATACGGAAGCATTCCTACAATGGGGCTAAGCCAGGCTCAGGAGGAGGATGCCCCCCCCCCCCTGTTGTAGAAGGAAGTAGCAGTCCACAAAAATGACAAAAATTGATTGGCCAAAGAAGAGCCATAAAGACGATAGAGTGGACTATTGAGGAAAAGAAATAAATTATGCATTGTTATTATTATGTAAGAAGCCCAGAATTTCCAGACAAAAGATATGCAAAATTATTTAGAGAGAAATTAGAGGAAAGAAAAATACTTCCGCAGGAAAAACTGTCAGAAGCTTCAAATAAAATGTTGTGTTCATTAATACAACAGATTTTTGAAAAACAGTATATAGATCAATAAATTTTGATTTCTTTGGAAAAAGAAGCATCTGAGGAAGTGAGAAAATATAAACAAAACCTAGAGATATTTGAAAAATATAAAAAAGAAATATGGACATGGGAAAGAAATAGAGATTTAATATGGTGCAATATTTACGTAACGGAGAAAGCAAAGATAACTAATATTGAGAAGGCAGTCTCAAAGATATTTGAAGAGAAATACAGGCAAAGGCATCCAGATATGGACAATTTCACAATAAAAAGATTAATAGCACTAAGATGCAATGTAGAAAAGATGATTAGTAAAGCAGAAGTTAAAGAAATAGAAGTTGAAGTTATGGAGTGCCTGTGGAGTGAAGGATTTAATGTAGAAGGTCTAACACAGACTGCATCACAGCATGATGGAGTGAGTCCCCAGAATAAGGAAAAGGAAGAATATCAGGAGGCATGTGAAGAAGAAATATGGACAGGGGAAAGGAAAAGAGATTTAATATGGTGTAATATTTATCCAAAGGAGTAAGCAAAACTAACCAATAAAAAAAGAACAGCACCAAAGATATTTGAAGAAAAATATAGGCAAAGGAATCTGGATATGGAAAACTTTACAATACAAAAAATTAGAAGACTAAGAGGAAAAGTAGAAAAAGAGTTTAGTAATGGAGAAGTCAAAGAAATAGAAATTGTGGTTATGGAACAGCTGCAAAGAGAAGGCTTCAGTGTAGTAAATCGAATACAGAAAGCACCACAACAGGATAGGGCAATGGATATCCAAATTAAGGGGAAACCAGTGGAACAGGAAGCAATTGGTCAGGTGCCATATCAAGATATTTTGGAGCCTTCCACAAGAAGCCAGTATAAACATTTACTTGAAGCTAGACAGCAAGGAAAGGAACAGGAAACTGTGGAAACTCTGATGCAGTCAATGTTGAGGAATGATAGGCCAGTGAGTTCCTATATGACAGAACAACAGAAAACACAGGATGAAATTGAAGAGAATGTGCCACAGGAAGATGCTATAGAACTTTCTATAGAATGCCCGCAGGAAACGGAAAACAAGGGATGTGCCCTCAGTATGGAAGAAAAGGAGTTAAGAGAAGAGTTGCTTGATTTAATAGACAAGGACAGATATATCAAGATCAATGAGAGAAATAGACTGCAGAAGGTTAATAAAACCCCAAAAGTCAGAAGCTTGATAAAACAAATGAACACAGTAATTAGGACTGTCTATAGAGATCCATGCGATATAACTGAAGTAAACAGAATATATTACTGTGCTGCTAAATTAATAACTGATAAAGTTCTACCACAGGAACACAGGGTAGCGGGGGAAAAGAGGGGGCAAAAGCGAATACCATCATGGAAATATCGAATAGAGAAAACTATAAAGAAGCTAAAACAAGAAGTATCATTGTTAGGAGATTATAGAAGAGGAAATAGATCAACAAAAATACTAAGAAAGATAGATGCGATAAAAGCAATGTGCAGTGTTAGAACAGACCAGGATTTATTATGCAGTATTGGAAATAACAAACTAAAAATTACAAAACAGGTGGAAAGACTTAGAAGATACGAAGATAAATATAAGGGAAAAGCACAAGATAAGCAATTTATTGATCACCCATAAAAGTTTTATAGAGAATTGGGAAATAAGGTAAAAGGAATTGAAAGACCGCCAAAAAAAAGAGGAAGTAGATACATTTTGGAGAAGTATTTATGAAGATCCTGAGGAACATAACAAAGATGCTAAATGGACAGAAGAAGTAAAAGAAAGAATAAGAAGTTTAAAGGTACAGGATATGAAATGGGATGAAATAACAGCCAGAGAGATTGAAACAAAGTTGAGAAAAGCCTCTAACTGGAAAACCCCAGGCACAGATGCAGTACCTAACTTTTAGTTTAAAGTATTAACATCATTTGCATGAGGATTTAGCCATGAGTAAGAACTATTTATATGCACACCCCAAACCCACACTGCACTGGTTAAAAACAGGAAAAACAATGCTCTTACTTAAGAGTGAACCTGAAAGCCTAAAAAGTATAGACCAATAATTTGTCTTCCAACGACGTATAAACTATACACAGGAATTGATGCCGACAGAGTTTATAGTCATTTAGAAGAAAACTCAATTATGACAGTAGAAGAAAAGGGAAATAAAAGAAAGTCATATGGAACAAAGGATCATTTGTTGTTAAAGTTATAGTGGAGAACTGTAAGAAGGGGAAGAATCTAAGTATGGCATGGACAGACTACAAAAAAGCATTTGACAGTATCCCACATTCATGGATAAAAGAGTGCTTAAAAATGTATAAGATACACCCTACACTGATTGGCTACATTACAGTAACCATGAAACAGTGGCTGACCACTTTGCAATTAAGCCATGATAAAGGAGATTATTATTCCAGGAATAAAAATTCAAAGGGGGATATTCCAGGGTGATTCTTTGTCACCATTGCTATTCTGCCTTGCCATTAATCCATTAAGCTGTTTACTTAACTGCTTATGCCATGGCTATAATCTGGCTCCTAGAAAGCAACAAAGCCTAATGACTTCTCATCTTCTCTTTGTCGATGATTTAAAACTGTATAGCACATCAGATGAAGAACTGAAAGCACAACTGCAAGTTGTCAAAACATTTTCAGATGATATAAGAATGTCATTTGTTCTTAACAAATGTGCAAAAGCAACATTTAAAAAAGGAAAACTGCAGCACCAGGAAAACATCAGTTTGGGACAAGAATGTGATATAAAAGAACTTGAGCAAGAGGGAGTGTATAAATACTTGGAAAGTGATGAAGGATCAGCAATAAAACATGAACAAATGTGAATAAAGCTCAGTAAGGAGTACTTTAGAAGACTTAAATTAATCCTGAAAACAGCATTAACATCTAGGAACAAGATCCAAGCTATAAATTAATTTGCTATTCCTGTCCTAACTTATAGTTTTGGAGTGACTGACTGGTCCCAAAAAGTGTTGGATAGACTGGATATTGAAACAAGAAGGATGCTTCATGCTCACCAAATGATTTATAAAAATCAGTGTATACCAAGATTATATATTCCCCATTCTGAAGGCGGGATTGGCCTCCTTGAAATTGATTACATGTATAGATCTGCAGTCATGGAACTCCACACATATCTACTGACCTCACAAGATCCAAATGTAGTGAAAGTTTTGAAACATGAGGAGAATAAATCTAAGATGACGTCTCTGCTTAATTTAGCAGAAGCATATCGACGTCAAACAGGAATGAAAATCAAACCAGAAGTCGATAAAAAACAGGCAGCAACTGAATGTGCTAAAAAACAAAAAAAAAGAATATAAGGTGAAGGACCAGATAAGAAGGCAAGAAATGTGGAAAAAACATAAAGATAGTTGCAAGTATAGAAAACTTCTGGAAGAGCCTCATGTTGATTAAGAATGAATGCAGGAATGGTTAAGGAGAGGTGAATTCACATCAAGAAATGAAAGGTTAATATTGGCAGCCCAAGATAGTGGGCTACGTACACACTGGTTTACAAAGTCCATTGAACATGTGGGAGAAAAAGGCATATGTAGGTTTTGTAAAACCAAATTAAAAACAGTCACACACCTTGTTGCTGGTTGCGACGCTCTAATTGCAGAGGGACTGTATAAATAAAGGCATAATAATGTGGCGAGACTGTTACACTGGAGATTGTGCAAACATTATGGCATCGAAGTGGCTGAAAAACACCGGAACATGAGCCGCAAAGAATCATAGAAAATGATGAAGTTTATATCACATGGGATCATCCAATACCAACAGTTCAAAAGATAGATGCTAGAAAACTGGATATAGTGGTCCAAGAAAAGAGAAAAGTAGCATTAATCATCGAAATCGCCACACCTAGTGACTACAGTGTCTTGCGTACAGAGAGACACAAAGTCATAAAATACCTTGATCTGCAGGCAGAAATGAGAGCCATGCAGAAGAAAGATACCCAGACAGTTCCAATAGTAGTAGGAGCAACTGGTCTTATGAAAAATAATTTACAATTGTATTTAGATATGTTACCAATGCATGTAACACCGTATGAACTGCAGAAGGAGTCATTACGGGGCACATTGCTGGTGCTGCGAAGAGCACTTTTGTCTGACATCAAAGAGTGAAACAATACTAATTTCTTGATCTTTAATTGTACTTTGACTTAGGAATGGGGTCCATTCCCGTCATGGTGCTAGAAACCCAAAAGACTTGAAGAAATTAAAAACAGCTGATGATGCATTTTTTGGCATTCAGCTTGAGGCCATGTTTCTGGCACCAGTCATTTGTTTGGGTGAGACCCTCTTGGAGGATGTCCACATCACTTAGGGAATTGATGACCACACCCAGCTTGCAGTCATCTGCAAACTTGGTCTGCCATGGCCCACTGGTTTTGGCCTGCACCTCAGCGAAGTATATCCTGAATAACAGAAATCCCCAAGACCGATCCCTGGGGTATGGTTCTAGTTACTGGTCTACTGCTTGAGGTAGCTTCCCGTATTTTGATTAAGTGGGTTCTATCACTAAGCCAGTTTGCTACCCATCTGATAACATATGGATTAATGCCTAGTTGAGTGAGTTTATCTATTATGCCCGAGTGGGGAATAGGGTCAAAGGCTTTGGCCAGGTCAAGGTAGGCGATGTGGACTGTCTTCCCCTCGTCCATGGCTTTGGTGATTGTCTCAAAGAAGTTGACCAGATTTAACAGACATGACCTCCCCTTGACAAAGTCAAACTGTGTGGGGTTGAGTGTTTGGAGGTTGCCAATGTCCCTGTTAATGAGATCCATAATAATCCATTCCATGGCCTTGCAGATCAGGCTAGTTAGGCTGATGGGTCTATAATTTGCCGGATGATAAACTAGATCCCCACATATTCCATTTATGCATTTCCTTGTCTTTTTATTTTAAATAACTGTTGCCATTCCTTTCCTTTGGATTCATAAATTGTGTTGTTTGTATAAGTTGTGTATGTAATGAAACTTTATATAGTGCATGTAAATTTGTGAATGGGCTGCCTCACTCTTTGTTTATCTCTTCCCCAAGGTCATTTTTATAATGTCAAGTAATGCTGTTGTATAATACATAGTGAAAGATGTCACACCACAAGTTCCAGGCCAGATGAATTCACTTAGTTTAGTACACAGACTGATTATTTATTTATTTATTTATTTATTTACATTTGTTTACCAGGAAAGTCTGACTGGGCTAGTAGCCCATTTTCAGCAGAGGCACGGGGAGAAATACTGCAAAAATTACAAATATATTCTTTGATTAACAAGCATAAGTACATTAAACAGAACAATTCACGGTGTTAGAAACATTCAGACTGCTTAGAGTACAAATTGGGCAGTCTTGAGGACCACAAAAGTTGTCAAACAAATAATATTATACTTGAAATGATATTCAACCTAATAACTGGTTTTCATCTTAATGAATTGATAACATTGCAACGTGTTAGTTGCCAGCATTATCTTTTTATTTTAATTCCTATTATGGAATTTTATCTTCAGTTCAGTTTTATAGTGATAGAGGGGATACTCTATCTAAATCTGGGAAAAGGAGAGAAAGGTTGAAGGTGGGGTTTAATAGACTTATACCATTAAGAGCAAGTAACACTTCTCTGGCACTTCGGCTTTCAAAAAAGCCTTTTCAGAGTACATCTTTCTGCTAGTAAAAAAAAAAACTAGTAGTGAAAGATGTGTTGAAAAGCATTATAGTTTTATAGGTTAGTTATGTTTAATTAATCTAGACTTATTTAGCTCCGGATTTTTAGAATAAGGTTAATTTTGGTATATTTTTATAATTGTCTTGATGAGATTGTAATTTTTTAATTGTTTTACTTTTTTGTATTTTTTCAGATTTCATTTCTTGGACTGAAACTAGATGAATGAAGTTTATATTGGAGGTCTATTTTTTCACACTTGCAATGTAGCTCAGTTGCATCAGGAGGTGTAAGGAAAATTCCACATACCAAAGGCCTAAAGAGCTCACAACATCCTATTATTCCACTGCAGATTTACTTATAATTGTGCATAATTACAAGAGTCTAGATACTCATTAAGTGTGCAGATTTTATGTTTTACAAATATGTGACTCATGGTGCACCGTGAGCAGGTGTAGCCAACATTTATGGAGCTACAAGTGTGGGCTAACTGTACCTAAAACAATTCCAAATGTAAGTGAAATCCCTATCATGACCAGAGCTGAGTATTGTGCTTCATAAAAGGAATAAAAGTTGTAATTAATCTGTCACTTCCACAGACTTTATTAGTTAATTTTCCTTATTCTACCATGGTTCACTGTTTATCTGTTGGTTTGGTTTAATATGCATACCACATACCCTGCCAATTATATATACCAACTTCAAGATTTCACTACAGTGAGTAAAAAGGTAAATTTCCCAGTCCCTGCTGTACCACAATCTCCAATCAAAAGCTTTGAATTTTCAAAAGATCGATTATATAGTCTCGACCATATGGAGTCTAAGTTCCTGAAAACTCAGTTAACTGATAAAATATATATACAATGGCTTAGTGATTAAAGTCTTCACCTCCCATGCACAAGGTACAAGGTTCGATCCTGACCTTCGACCAATGTCTGTTTGGAGTTTGCATGTTCTCCCTGTGTCTCCGTGGGGTTTCTCCCATGTCCAAAACACATGCTGAGTGTTTCCATCTCAAACTCACCAATGAATGGAACTGTGAGCAACAGCACAGACTCTACATGGTGCCCTATAGGGGAAAGAGTTGTACAGACCAACTGCTTTGGGCATCTACTGTGGTGCGCAGTATCCTCAAGATAGGAGAACATGGATCACAGACTGCGCACTGTGGCAGAGCTAGCCAATTGATGGTGAAAAATATGGATCTAAGTGATTTGGTCATGTTGACTAATGTCACCAAAAATGGGCATGGGTAGTTACCGGTGATAAGTGAGGTGAGGATCCAGCCTACTCTGACCCACGCCAGGGACCCTTTCTAATGGTGGGATGGTATATGTGCCCCTATTGGCCAGTGTGTAGCCGCCATAAAGCTCAGCAGCTCTGGGCCAATAAGCTACTTGCTGGCCAGAGTCTAGTTGCCCAGCCTGGGTTACCTGGGATAGCTCTGTTGAGCGAAAACTGGATGTAAAACCAACCAACCTGCCAAACATAACTGAGAATTGCTATGCTTAATGTAGGTTCACTGACAGGACCCAGCTTGGAAGTGGATGACATGATGATACAGAGGAGGCTGGACATCCTATGCATCCAGGAGAGGAGATGGAAGGGCAGTGCAGCAAAGTCACTTGGCTTGGCATCCAGACTCTACTACTTAGTTGGAGGGCAGGCTAGAAATGGTGTGAGAATTGTGGTGAGAGTGAGGCTTCAGAAGGCAGTAAGGGATATCATCAGAATTAATGATAGACTCATGGCAGTAAGACTCCAGTGTAATGATAGGGCAGTATTCATAATCTCAGCCTGTGCTCCACACCAGGGCTGTGATAGTGAGGAAAAGAGTGCATTCAGACAACAGTTGCAGGACCTACTAGCTAAAGCAGGACAACATGAATTGGTGCTGATAATGGGTGACTTGAGTGTAATCTCCATGCCGTCTCTGATAACTGTGAATGCACATATCGGGACAGACAGAACAGGATTTGAGGACTGGCTGGGTTCACATGGGTGGGGCAACAGGAATAAGGAGAAGCCATTCTAGACTTCTGTCTGGAAAATGGCTTGATAGTAGCCAACACATGGTTCAGAAAGAGAAACAGTCACAAGATCACATACAAGATTAGTCAACATGCAACTCAGGTAGACTTCCTCCTAGTAAGAAAAAGGCACTTGGTCAGAATCCATGATTGCAAAGTCATCCCCAGTGAAACAGTTGGCCCACAGCACAAAACCACTAGTTGCCACAATCAGCTGTAAGCAATGGTCAGATAAGACTCCAAGGTCAACAGAGACCAGGCTGAAGACCTGGAAGTTGACTGGAGAGAAAGTACAACAGTTCAAGGAATTACTCAGGGCTCTAGCACCCCAAGAAGAGGAGGAAATAGGTGGAGTTGAAGAAGAATGGAAGCACCTAAAAACAGCATGTGTTAGGACTACAGAAAAGATATGTGGCCAAGCCAGGTATGGAAATAAGGTATATAAGGAAAGCTGTTGGTGGAATGCAGAAGTCCAGGAAGTCATCAAAAGAAAAAAGGAGTGCAGGAAGAAGTGGGAGACAGAAAAGACTAACCAGGCTAGGAAGGACTACTGGTTGGCTAGCAAAGAAGCTAAGAAAGAAGTTGCAATAGCAAAGAATAGAGCATTGGAGGCACTGTACCAGCTTCTGAAAAGTGTCTCAGTAAGGGGCACAAAGAAACTATATCAGGTTGCAAGGGAAAGACAGAAAGATAAAGAAGATAGTCAGACTCCCTTCATAAGGGATGCCAGCAACAACCTGCTCACCAGCCCCAGAGGACATCAAAGGCATATGGAAGGAGTATTTCCAGCAGCTTCTGAATGAAGAAAACTCCATAGAAGCTGTACTGCCCCAGAAACAGCCTACGATGAGAGAAGACAAGGAGCCCACCTTAGAAGAAGTAAGAACAGCACTAAGGAAGATGAAGTATGGGAAAGCAGCAGGCTCAGATGAGGTCACAGCAGATATGATAAAGATGCTGGGTGAGATGGGGGTAAATGGCTCCTGAGGGTTCTAATAGCAGTGTGGAGAGAAAGGTGTATCTCAGATGACTGGAGAATAAGCATACTCATGCCAGCATACAAAAACAAAGGGGACATCATGTGGGCAGTACAGAGGCATCAAACTCCTATCACATTGCATGAAAGTTCTGGAGAGGGTGATTGATAAATGGATACGCAGAGTCATAGAATGTAAGATGGGAGATGAGCAGTTTGGATTCAGATCAGGATGCAGCACAACTGACCTGATGTTTGCATTGAGTCAGATACTTGAGAAGAAGCTAGAGATGAGGACAGAGTCCAACTGGGATTCCTACATTTGGAGAAAGCATATGACAAGGCCACAAAAAAGCTGATCTAGGCTGTACTGCGGCTGTTTGAAGTCCTAGAAACATTGGTAGAATCAGTGCAGGCTATGTACAAGGATCCAATGACTCAAGTATGAACAGTGTTAGGCCTAACAGAGGGGTTCACAGTGGGTTTGGGTGTACATCAGGATTCAACTCTGAGCCCGCTGCTGTTCATACTGGTGATGGACTACATTAGCAAACAGGTTGGGGGGATGGATCAACAAAGCTGCTGTATGCAGATGATGTGGCAGGACAGACAGACTCTGAGCTAGAACTTTGGCAAAGGATAGGAGAATGGAATGCATCCCATTATCTGAAGAGATTAAACTAAGCACAGATAAGATGGTGGCAATGGCAGCAAATTGGGGAAATCAGAAGAAGCTGAGAATAGAGATAAAAGGGAAGATAGTGGAGCAGGTAAACAGCTTCAAGTATCTGGGAGGGGTAGCTGAGGAGAAGGGTAGTCTGAATGGAGTGGTCAAAGCTAGAATCAGAGGGGCTGCAGGCAACTGGCATAGAGTATCAGGTGTAATCTATGACAAAAGAATGTTAAAGAAGCTGAAAAGTAGGGTGCAGAAGAGAGTGGTGCAACCAGTACTACTGTATGTACAGAAACCTGGGCAGTAAAGGCAGAACAGTTGAAGAAGCTAGAGGTGATGGAAATGAAGTGCCTGAGAAAGGTGTTAGGATGCACTCTGTGGGACAGACGAAGAAATGAGAACATCAGAGCAGAAGCCAAAGTAGCTCTAATTGCAGAAAATATCAAAGAGAACAAATTACAGTGGTTTGGGCACATGTGCAGAAAAGCAGAAGACAATCTGGTGAGAAAGATTTGGGACAGACAGGAAGATGATAAGAGGAAGCGAGGACATCCAGCAAAGAGGTGGATGGATTGTATGAAAGAAGATCTGCGACAGTCAGGCATGAGTGTTGAGGAAGGCAGGAGTGTGACACTGAATCGAGAGAGATGGTGACAGTTAACACAATACCCCAACCCCATGTAGAAAAATGGGAAAATGGGGGCTGATGATGATGATGTTGTGTGTATATCTATATATGTATGTATATATATATATATCTGTGTGTGTGTGTGTGTGTGTGTGTGTGTGTGTGTGTGTGTGTGTGTGTGTGTGTGTGTGTGTGTGTATATATATATATATATATACACACACAAACATACACACGTGTTTTTGTGTGTGTGTGTGTGTGTGTGTGTGTGTGTGTGTGTGTGTGTGTGTGTGTGTGTGTGTGTATATATATATATATATATATATATATATATACACAAAAACATACACACGTGTTTGTGTGTGTGTAGTTCAGGGACATTTGATTAAATGTGCATTTGACTGAAAGAGAAATCAGTGGCAACAAAAGACTGAAAAAACATTTGACTGTAAAAAAAGAGTGAAAACACTCTACACAATAAATATACCATAAAAAGCTTTTTTTCTGGTGCAAAATGCTCCAGCACCCTGAAAGTGACAAGCTGCTCAGTGAAAATAAATGAAGTCTGACAAAATGAAGGGAATAGAAAAAGAAGAATTTTTAGTAGCATCAATCACTTCAGTATAAATCATAACAGTGCACACTGTAGTTGATTTATTTAATTGTAGCCATAGCACTCTTTATTACCATTAAAAAGCACTTAACTGAAAGTCTGCAAGTTGATTTCACAGCCAGAAGGGAACTCAGGATGCAAATGGATGTTTTTTGGTTCAAGAGAGAACACAGGCTCTAACATGTATTTTCAGCATGCTTAAACCTGACTTTAGAATGAGTAAAGTTTGCGGGTGCAGCTATCAATGTGGGGCAACTGCCCATATATGGTTGGGTAACTTCCCTTTTGAGAGCATGTATAAAGTTGTGTGTATTTGTTATGAGGTAAAAGTGGTTGGGGCGAAAATAAAAATATGCATATTTTTTTGTTGTTGTTTGTTTCTTGAGTATTTTTACACAAAGAAAAATTCTGGAAAAATGTGGCAAGGCTTCAAACAGAGACAAGAAGCTGCCATTGCATTTATGATCAGCCTGCCAAACATTATTGTGTGTATATAAGTTACAGGTTTGAAACATATGTTCACAAAACTGTCATTCAGAATATGTGAAAGCATTAGCTTCTTATCAGAATGGCTGCCTTTTCGATTATATCACAGATGTAAATGGCATAGTAGGTATGGACAAAAATCAAAGCAGTCTAGAGAACAAATAGTAAAGTTACAGGAGACACACAAGGATAGAAATGAGCATGTGAATTTGGTAAAGCAAGGATTTCAAAATGGTTCCTTAATACTTTTTTAGGGATAAAGAAAAAGTGTGAAGAAAGCTGTGGTGGCTGTACTATTCAAACAGGGCAAAGACTCTTCAAATCCTATGTCATATAGAAAGTAGTTACACTATATTTATACTGCCTATGAAACTGGCTAAAATGTTGCCAACATTTATAGATATAGATCAGTGTGTTTTTTTGTAAAGGGAAGGCAAACATCACACAGGAAGACTTAAAGTGAGATTGTTTTATTGGCCAGAGAGCTGTTTAGTCAGTGTGCTCAGTTTTCTGTGGCTCAATAAATTTGGCACATTTGCGAAGCGCATGGATTACTCCCATACAACTTGGCAATACTAGGCATCCTTGTCTATGTTCTCAGAGTATTTGACTTGTATCTAGAATCATCTAGGGCAAGATAAGTACTCTAAATTGAAATTTTGCACTTCTGAAAGTTATTTAAGTGTACTGCTTTTGTGTTTTTGAATTATTTATTGCATTAGTCTGCATTTTAAAAATGTAAAGTGCGTTTTGCTATTCATCGACCTTTATGCTATTTTTTTTTCTGAAATCACTATAAAGCATGCGTCCCTCTTTCCCATCTTGACTTGTAATCAGCTACCAAGTGTTGTTGTAGCTAGTATTTTTTAATTGTTTCGATTAGCTTTTCACGTTTGTGAACTACTGTGAGATTTTACATTAAGAAGACCTGGGACTGCTTTTCTAGTAGAAGGAGGAAGTAGCCCAATCAGTCCGAGTTAGAAATCGTACATTAAGGCTTAAAGTGAGCCTGTCTTATTGTTCAGAGGGCTATTTTATCAGTTTGCCCAGTTTTAAGTGTCTGTATAAATTTAGCACATTTGCAAGATGCTGCTCCATCACACAGCTGTGGTTAACAGTGCTTTGTGTAGAATGAAGCACTTACAAACTAAATGTTCCCTATAAAACTACCTCTGTTGTGCAAAGTGCAATTGGTTTGCACACTGAAGAGCACTGTTCCATATATCTAGTCTTACATAACCTGGTTTTTGTTTCTAGCCTCAAAAGCACCCAAGCTAGCCCACTATTAACCCCTGATGTACCACACCTTGTAGTTAATCTAAAAGGACTTCCCATCATGGAGTTGCACTTTCTCAATTTCTACGTCACCAGTCTGGTGGATATGGGCATCCTGAGACAATGTAGTAATTGTCTCATAGTCACTAACAACCAAGTAATCCTTTGAGAAACTGATACAGTATGAGAGAGATGTAATTACATGTCACTGGAGGCAAGACTCTTCCATACAAACACTCAAAATAGCAATCAGGTTGTCATAACATGCACACAAACTATACATGCCACACAAAGAATGCACCTGACACATAGACCAACATATGCTGAGGCACTTGTAAGCAATCTTCCTAAAACCCAAAGACCTCCTAAACATTCCACCTGCAAAAACTATCTTTAGCAAACCCAAAAGCACTGTACTGAAACAGCACTCAGTATTACACATATAACCACCGCCCGAGGAAACTGAACTACAAAGCCCTGAAGACAAGTCAACATATTACACAATAGTCTAGTCATTGAAGACTCCATTATCAGACATACAGAGAAAAAATGGGAGTCAGTTACCTATTAGGGAACAGGATCTGCCAAGTCATACATGCACTCAGGTCACCGGACCACAAGTACTAATATGACTGGTCATAGTCCATATAGATGCAAGTGACCTGAGATGCACCTCCCTGGACTATATGAAGAAAGGCATTATAAAGCACTCAGGTTATGTGTCCCAGGCTGGTATGAGCCTAGCATTGTGCAGCATTCTATCTTCACCAAGGATGAAGAACTATGTTGCTTTGACAAGGATGGTATGGGTCTGTCCCCATTAGGATTTTTAATATTGGCTAAGACAATGTCCACCCCAAAGTGCCTTTTTAGGAAATGCCAAACTGGCAAACTTTCCAACATAGCAAAATCAACCCATGGGAATTTAAAGATGTTATTACTCAATGACAGTAGCCTAAACA
This sequence comes from Protopterus annectens, assembly GCF_019279795.1. Taxonomy (NCBI): domain Eukaryota; kingdom Metazoa; phylum Chordata; order Ceratodontiformes; family Protopteridae; genus Protopterus; species Protopterus annectens. The sequence goes on along the minus strand of NC_056735.1, from coordinate 1,880,821,917 downwards.
AGAAACTCCATTCCCTCCAGGCTGTCCTCACTTTGCAAAATGCAGAATCTGTGCAGTTACCAAGACATATTTTAAAACCACAGAGAGCACCTTGGCAGTGTAGGATTACAATGCTTTCCACAACTTTAGACCAGCTACTGTACAAGCAGGGACTAAAGGTAGAGGTGTCTCGATCTACAATAAAAACAAACATTTCTCACAATTAGTTAAACAGGATGATGTACTTGTGCTTCTCCACATCTAAATTACAACAGGTAAAGTCCTAAATCATATCACTGAAAGCTGTAGGTGAACCTCTATGACCCATGAAACCCATAGCTTATACTTAGACATACACAGACAGTTGCCACAGCAAAACATGTAACAGAAACTATTCTAAAGCAAACTTCCTATTATTAAGCAATAACCTGTCAAAAGTTCAAGCTCCTACAAACCTAAAGAACACAGTTGCATATACAGAACTTTTCAATGAAACTTGGTACAGTTGCATTAATAGATGCACAGATGCAACAATATCCACCAAAAATAAGCCCAGAACAAATTCCAAAAAAAAAAAAAAACACAAATCCAAATATAAACAGGCTGCACAACAAAAGAAAAAAAGCTAAAACTAGGAAGTGCAACTCCCAGCATGATAAAATCTCTTTCAATGAGCTAAACAAACAACTAAGAGAGCAAACTAAGACTGCCAAAGCAAAGTTTGGAGTAAAGCTAGCCTTCCAGGCCTAAACCAATTACATGGTTTTCTTTAGCTTTGCCCAAAACCTCAAAGGCAGCACACAACCGTGTAAAGCTGATAGTAAATGGAGAAACATTCATGGAGCCAGAAGTTAAACAGCAAATCTGCTGGCTACCAAGTTTAGCTCAAATTTGAACCCTCCCAGCCTCCCCTGGTAATACTATTGAATATAACCTTTCCCAGCTATCACTAGGGAACAAGTCCTAGATGCACTCACTAAGGCCAAGATCACTGCATCAGTGGGCTCCAATAATATACCAGGATGCCTGTTGAATAGCCTGAAACATGACCTATCAGGAGTACTGGAATCACTATTTAAGCAAAGCTTCCACACAGACTTTATGTCATACAAATGGAGGACTGCAATATTCATCCCTCTGCACAAGAGTGGTCCATCATTGGCTCTTGGGAGCTACAGACTCATAAGTATGACTAGTAGTCTCTTATGCAAAGCCATGGAAAGAATTATAATTGAAATGATTAATGAATGACATAGGAAACCTTCATACACTGGATCTAACCAGTTTGGCTTCATCAAGGGAAGATCACGCCTAGTCAGACTGGTTGACTTTTTTGAAAATGTCAACAAGGCAATGGATGAGGGACCTGCCCCACTCAGGTATTGTAAACAAACTCACAGAATTAAAACCCTTATGCCATGCACTGGATAACCAGCTGACTCTCAGATAAGACCTAACAAGTTAGGATGGGGAAACTACCTCCACAAAAAGACCAGTCTTTAGCAAAGTTCCTCGGGGCTCTGCACTGGGTCTACTCCTTTTTGGAAGGTAAGTAAGCAAATCATTCTATGTTGCTCAACTTATAAGCCACGACATGACATCTTTATCCAAGGAAGTCATCATTCCTCTATATTCAGCTCTCATCAGACCCATCACTGAGTACAGTGCCCCCTGAGAAGGCACATGCAGCAAGTGGAACATCTACAGAGGTTCCTCACAAAAAGACTATAGGGCATTAAAGATATGTCTTTTCAGATCACATCAAAGCCCTGTCTTTGTACTCTTTATCCTACAAACTGTTGAGAGGCAATTGAGGCCTGGCATACAAGGCATCCCTGGATGCCACTCTGATGGACCTTTTGCATATCTACAAAGCCAATAGCTACAGAAGTACTCAATCTTGAGACTTAAACCTTGCTTCTGCCATAGGTAGAACATGTTGGAGGGATCCATTAACTTACATATATCCCTTAAAAAAACCTTTACGGTACAAAACATGCAGCATACATTTGAGATGCATGGCTTTATAAAGGCCTCAGTGATTGTTAGCCTATTATACACCTATGAACCTATATGACAATATTAACAGGACAATGATGATTCAGAAGGAAGCAGAGGGAAGGAAGACTCCACTATTGTTGATGGGTCTTGAAGCAGAGAAGTCTGTAAACAGAATTAAATGGGATTTCACAAGTAGGGCAATAGTAGCATTTATATTTCCTGCTTGAATAATGAAGGATCAGGGGAAAGATCCATGGCCAGAGGGCTGCTGTCTTATAAACTGTGTTTAAACAGAAGAACCAGGCAGGGATGTCCTCTTTTCCATTTGTTATTTGCTTTATACTTAGAGTCATTAGCAAACAAAATAAGAATTTCACAGACTCAAGGTTATAACTAGTATGGTAATTAATAATAAACAGCCTTATTTGCAGAAGTTATTTTGTATTTGTTGAAGATAAAAGATATTTCAGGATATAAAGTAAATGAAGATAGAGCAAATGCTATAGTGGGAAACTATGAATTGGTTTAGCAATATTTATTATGGGGACATAATAAGATGAAGTTTTAGGTGTATGGCTTAAATAATTCTATCATGGCAGCTAAGGATATAATAGAATAGACTAAATAAAGATTACATAAAAATTGAGAAATTGGTAGCTTGTGATTATGGGTACAGAAAGTAAGGTGCAAACAGTGAAAATGTTTCTTGTCCGTTTAATACTATCTATAGGTCAGGCATATTTTTATCAATGACAGAAAAAACTGTAGACTATAATTAGCACAGAACTGAAACTGCTTATATTAGAGGGAAAGATGGCAATAAAGAATTGAAGATATTTATATGAAAGAAAAAGAGGGCAAGTGTTAAGTAGGATAAATTGTTTCTTCCTACAGAAGAAGGTGGTTTATGATTACCAGATTTGATGGGGTACTTTTGAGGTGCACACTAGTCTCATATGCATAACACAAGCAGAAGATTAAAAATGAAAGTGGAAATAAATCATGTTGAATTAAAATGGGGGGGGTCACATAAGGAATGAGTAAGATACATGCCCATTATGGAGAACAGTAACAGCCAAATGAATACTATATTATATTTACAAGTAACAGAAGTATTTTGAGAACAAGAAAGGGTATTTGTATACCCCAAGCTGACTTTAGAGATTTTTTACACAGGTGCAGTGGCAGATTAAGCCCTTTGTACAGGGACACCCCCCCCCTTTTTTTGAAAACATGCCATGTGACCTGTTTACTTCTGAACTCCATCATTAAGGAACACCAGCATCCTGTAAAGATAATTGCGCCATTCTTTTTAGTTTCCATGCTGTCTGCTCATTTCCACCCAATGCGATTTAACCAACCAATCACAGAGCACGTATAATATCAAACCCTCTGTGATTCATTGTCTACATGAAGGAAGGTGGGACTGAGAGTACTGAACTGCACTACAAAATAATACTGAGGATATGCATTTGTGGCTAGTATATATTTTTTAATCCTGGCCGGTGGCAAACCAAATATTAATGTTTTCTATTGTGTGGAGGGAATAACTGTCAGGTTTGCTCAAGAATTCTGAGTAAACCCAAAGGTAATGGCATTTGCTGGAAAATAATGAATTGTTACTTTACAGGCAGGGTGCAGTGAAACTGACCATTTTAAATTATGATTCTTTAACCATTTTCCCTGCTTGCCAGCCTCACACTATCAGTCCTTCATATCACATACGCCATGGACATGATGGGCATTACAGGAGCAGAAACCACAATGGATCAATGACTCTTTGACAATATATGAGCATTGTCGTAAGGTGAGCAGCTATTAAAGGATGACAAAATTTAGATTTAATTTTTTGGGAGATGCTGGTATGAAAGATGCCTGTGAGCAAGTGCTGGAACTGACTGAGTATATCACAGTGGGGGCTGAGCAAATTTCTCTGATAGTAACCAGAGTTTGGTGCTTTACTGCATATACTACAGGTGTTGTACAACAGATGAGTTTTTTTGAAGATTGGAGGGCATGATCTACAATATCAGTTATGTAAATATCCACGAAATGTATATGATGTCAGTATTTATGTCTGTACTGGGAAGTTATAGTTCTAGCATCCACTAACACCAGGTATTATGTAAGTGTTGTCAACTGTCTACGTTGATTCAATAATTAATTTTAGTAGAGATTTGCTTATTGCAGGTTATTGAAAAGTATACTGCTCCCCCCAATGTTGTGCGTACATTTGTTCTATTGTCCCAAGAAGTACAAAAATGTAAAGCTATGAACTGCAAGCAGGTGTCGTCATGAAGGCTTGAGTTTGATTTCCTCAGTCTGCACTTGCATATTGTATAACCGTGGAACTGTTTATGGAGGAATATGACTCTCTGCTTTCTTTGATTGTTATTCTAGCTTTGCAAGACTAATGTGATATTTGGAAAACAACCTGGAATGCTTTAATATGTGAAAGAATTTCACAATTACAATTGGCACTGAGTTCCTTTGCCACAACAACTGATTTGAGACATTGATCTGATGGAAAATAAAATGCAGTATGCAGAGTACAACTGTGATTGATAGAAATGTCATATTAGTTTTTATTTTCCATAAAATAATATTTTTTGTGATAGTTATATATGTTACATGCATCTATATGTAGGTAATATAATTTGGCCAAGGCAGATGTTTTTTCAATCATTCATTCTTTCAACAAAGTTATTTTTGAATTTATGAACATTTAGTTATTTCACTTCACTGAAGTTGGTCAAAGTTACTGTCAAATGTGCTACAGGAAGAATTTTGAAACTTTTTATAGTTTCTTTGACTTTTTTGCTTGAGCTAACTATCACCACAAACAATTTATGTACACTTTGTTGACCTGGATAGTCCCACTAAGCCAGCAGCATCTTTTCTGGGTATGGAAATTGTGGGTAGTCAGTGGGTATGGAGAATGTCTGTTGATGAAATGACTATCCCTGCTGTTTGCTATTGCAATCTTGACTTTTCAGTACTAAGGAATATTTGGATAAAGCAAGCTGGAATACAAGTTGCGTCTACTGTTTATGTGAAAAAAAATACATTAATGTAACCATTATTTTCACCAAGTAGTGAGTTGAAGCAAAAATTGAATGTGCTTGAAAGTAGGATGATTTTAAATTATAGTACTTTGACACCCAAAGGGTTAAATTTAGAGGTAGCTTATGCTTAGATTTATATTTATGTATGTTTTTAGATGCTTATGTTTATACTATGTTTATACTACCAACTGTTTAAAGTGTTAGGAAATGTTTTATATGTTATAAAATGTTGTGGTATGAATATGAGAATAGTTAAAATAGGAAAATGTATCTATTAAATATGCATGGGTCACTTTAGGATCATAGGCAATAGAAAATGTTTATATATAATGTTTATATGTATTGTTTATATATATAACTATATGAAATGTTTATATATATATATATATATATATATATATATATATATATATATATATATATATATATATATACACATACACATTTTTATAAGTATTAAGCAATTTGGTAGTTAATTGATGGTTCACCTGATATAAAAGTAGGATATGTTTGAGTGTATGTATCCATTGAAGACGAGAAGCCGAGGTACCAGATGAAGTTATTGTGAAGTAAAGAAAGTCTACTACCTTTCTATGTCTGTTTTTTGCCACTTTTGAACTGAAGAGTTTTTGTAATGTTCGCATCTCAAGTAGAGGGTATATCAGGGGCCAGTTGGGTCCCATTGGCTGTGGATAATTTGTTGTTTGCTAACCTGGTGAAAGAAAGAGAAGCCAGGCTTGCAGGCAGTGATCCTTGGTTTGCTCCTGAAGGTAGGGAGAATTGTGCTCAGCTTGATGAGTTGCAACGTCTGATGACCAAAGAAATTAATCTATTTTTTGATACAAAGTTATTGGAAAAGTATGTTGAACTTAAAATTGTTCCTTGTGGACTCAGGATTGGCAAGTTGCCTGCCTGGGAGTTCACTGATGAGGAACAAGATCTCCAGGATGAATGGAGAAAGGCTTTGTTGCAGTGTTCACTTGACTGGATTCATGTGCTAATAAAAAGCAATGTACGCACTGGTGCTAAATTGCAAGAACAAATTGTGAGTTTACAGCAAAAATTAAAAACTGCCTCTGTCAATGAAGTTTTTGTCAGTAGGATGGGTGAAATTAAGGTCCGACTGAACAAAGCTCAATTGGATGTTTTGGGTAGAAAGAAAAGGAAATTGGTTCGTGATATGAGGGATTTCGAGAGTGGAACCATTTTCTCTTGGCAGCGTACAGAGAGAGCACCACATCATGGGAACAGCAGGTCAAGAAGCAGGAAGTCCAATTCCAGGGAATCGTCATGGTCTTCAGTTGAAACGCTTTAGAAAAAGAGTGTTTCATTTGAGAACATAGGCTCGCCAGGAGCTGAAACCTCCTCAAATTTATCCCCTTGGGCAGATGGAGAGGCGTCGGGTCAAGGTAATCCATGAAAGGGGCAGAAAAATTATCCGAGAGGCATAAAATACTGAATGTTTCAAGTAAAGGTGACTTTGTTTTGAACACTTTTGGCAAATGCATTGAGCTGAATGACTCTAGTGATTCACTGGATGATGGTAACAATATTGAACCGGTGTTGAATAATAATAATGTTATGTATACTGGTTCAGAAAGTGTTGGTACATTTGTTTGTAGTGAAGTTGTAAATGATAGTGTTGTATGTACTAACGATATTTTTCCTAGCAGCTCAAGCATTGCCAATGAATAATTGTGTTGAACATCCTGACATCAATGTTCCATTTGCTAGTTTAAAAATCATTAATTTATGTGATGTTATTGTGAATCAGGATATGGTTAGTTTAATGAGTAATGGGACGAAATTTGTACCAACAATGTTCCCTACTTTGGCTGAGATTCTGATGGACATCAACAAAATTTTGTAGGAAGCTACATTTGAGAGTGAATTTTGATAGGCTCAACAAGGTAAAAAGCAATAATGTGAATGATGCAAATTTTGATGAGGAAATTAAATCTTTAATGAATGTTTCTGTTCATGAATATGATTATGATTATGATGAGGGGTTGGAAGATGAATGTGAAGCTAATGATGACATGCCTAAGTGTGGAAACTATGATTTAGGTTACAGTAGGTTTATTTTGCCCCCTTTAGTTTCTCCCAGTCATTTTTCTCCTCCTAAATGTTTAGCTGTAACTGTTTTACTTAAGCTGAATTTGAGTATAATAAATTTTTGAAAATGAAAAAATCTTATAATCTAACTAAGTCTGAGTGGTTAGAGTTAAATAGACTTAGAGGGTGTTTAAAGGATTTTGTGTTCAGGCAAGCTGATAAGGGTGGAAATTGGATCATAATGTCAAAAAACAATATGAAAAAATGGTGCTTGATCTACTGAAATGTGAAGAGGACCATGTGCTGTTAACTGATAACCCAGTAGATGAATATACTGTGGAACTATTGAAACTACTTGAGAGAGGTGAGAGGTTAGGTTTTTTGGGTAAAGAAGATGTAAAGAAATTGGTAGTTAAAGATGCTACTAACTCCGCCAAGGACGGTCCCAAGCCCGTCTGAAAAAGGAGGAGGGTTGGGCTTAGGGTTAGCAACCCCATCCCATAAAAAAACAAATTGCTACAAAAACACCAACTGCAGGAAACACAGACAATCTTGTCTTGGAAGAGGAGAGTTCTTCAAATGGAAGATTTATGAAGTTTTGTGGCCAAAGCCGAAAGGACGCCACAAAGCAGAGTACCCTTCTCTCTACCAGGAAAATAAACATTGGCACATGGAATGTCAGGACCATGTATGAGCTAAGCAAGGCAGCCCAAGTAGCAGCAGAAATGAGAAATAACAACTTGAGTTTGTTGGGAATCAGCGAGACAAGGTGGACAGGGGCTGGTCAATGTCGATTATCTACAGGAGAGTTGTTGCTTTATTCTGGACATGAGGACAGTGAAGCACTTCACTCCCAAGGGGTTGGTCTTATGTTGGCTAAACAGGCCCAGAGAGCCCTGATTGGATGGGAAGCACATGGCCCCAGGATCATCACAGCTTCATTCCGTACAAAGAAGAAGAAAATTGTAATGAATGTGGTCCAGTGCTACTCACCAACTAATGACAGTGAAGAGGAAGATAAAGATCAGTTTTATGAAAAACTGCAGCAGATCCTCGAGACCTACCCAGACAAAGACCTTACTATCCTTATGGGTGATATAAATGCCAAGGTCGGATCAAGTAACATAGGATATGAGCAAATCATGGGTACACATGCTCTGGGAAGAATCAATGAGAACGGTGAAAGGTTTGTTGATCTATGTGCTCTCAACAATTTGGTCATTGGAGGCAGCATTTTTCCCCACAAATGGATACACAAAAATACATGGGTCTCCCCTGACTATACAACAGAAAACCAGATAGATCACATATGCATCTGTAGAAAGTTTAGAAGAACATTACAAGATGTCAGAGTGAAAAGAGGGGCAGATGTAGCATCTGACCATCACTTGCTGGTGGCTAGACTGAAGCTAAAGCTAAAAAGAACCCAGGTTCAAGAGTAATCTAGGAGAATCAAATACAATGTTCATCTATTGAAAGATTCTCAGACAAAAGAACAGTTCAACATTGCACTGAAGAACAAATTTGAGGTGCTACAAGAACTGGTTGAGGAGGGTGGAGTAAACAGCTTATGGCAGAATGTGAAAACTGTAGACTTAGCTTGTCAAGAGACACTGGGACCTAAAAAGTATCATCAGAAAGAATGGATCACTGCAGAAACACTGGTAAAGATAGAAGACAGAAAGAGGAAGAAGGCAAAAGTAAATAACAGTAAAACCAGAGCTTCAAAGAGCAAGGCCCAAGAAGAATATGCAGATGCCCACAGAGAGGTCAAAAGATGCATTAAAATAGACAAGAACAATTATGTGGAACAGTTGGCAGTTGAGGCAGAACTGGCAGCTTACAGTGGTAACACAAAAATGTTGTATGATATCACCAAGCGACTTTCAGGAAAGTATAGTAAGCCAGAGAGACCTGTTAAAGATAAGCAAGGGAAAACCATCAATAGTATAGAACATCAACTGAAAAGGTGGGTGGAACACTTTGAAGAACTTCTAAACAGACCGTCACCTCTAAACCCTCCAATTATTGAGCTAGCCAATGAAGATCTATCAATCAATTGTGAAAAGCCAAGCAAGGAGGAGATCAGGAAAGCCATTATCCAAATGAAAAATGGGAAAGCAGCAGGACCAGATAACATCTCGGCAGAGGCCCTTAAAGCAGACCTGAATACATCAGTGGAGATGTTGTATCCACTCTTTGAAAGAATCTGGGCAGAGGAAACTGTTCCTTCAGAACGGAAAGAGAGCCATCTCATTAAGCTTCCCAAGAAAGGGGACCTTAGCAAATGCGACAACTACAGAGGCATCAATCTTCTATCAGTTCCAGGAAAAGTTTTCAACCGTATCCTTTTGGAAAGGATAAAGGACATCACTGACAAAAAGCTGAGAGAAGAGCAGGCAGGCTTCCGCAAAAATAGATCGTGTATTGATCAAATTGCAACGCTCAGAATAATTGTGGAACAGTCAGTTGAATGGAACTCACCATTGTATATCAACTTTGTTGACTTTGAAAAGGCGTTTGATAGCGTGGACAGAGAGACACTGTGGAGCCTTCTGAAGCACTATGGTATACCAATGAAAATAGTAAATTTGATAAAGAACTCATACAATGGTCTATCATGCAGGGTTATACATGGAGGGCAGCTCTCTAAAAGCTTTCAAGTAAAAACTGGGGTCAGGCAAGGATGCTTACTGTCACCATTCCTCTTCCTGTTAGTTATCGATTGGATTATGAAGAAATCTACTGCAGGACAGAAAAATGGGATCCAATGGACCCTATGGAGTCAGCTGGAAGATCTAGACTATGCTGATGATCTTGCCCTCATCTCTCACAGCCAGCAGCAAATGCAAAACAAGACAAATTTGGTGGCAGTTACAGCACTAGAGGTGGGTCTTAACATTAACAATCTGAAGACAAAGATCCTTAAATTAAACTCCACAAATACTAACCCTATCACTCTGCAAGGGAAGCCACTGGAGGAAGTGCAGTCCTTTACCTACCTTGGCAGCATAATTGGCAAGCAGGGCGGATCAGAAGCTGATGTCAGGGCAAGGATAGGAAAAGCAAGAGCAGCCTTCATACAGTTAAATAGGGTCTGGAAAACAAGAGAACTATCCTTGATCAACAAGATAAGGCTGTTTAACTCTAGCGTGAAGTCAGTACTGCTGTATGGGGCAGAGACCTGGGGGTTAAACAAGACCACCACTAAAAAACTTCAGACATTTACAAATAGCTGTCTCAGGAAGATTTTACGGATTCGATGGCCAGACACTATTAGTAACGCCACCCTTTTGGAAAGGACCAACCAACTTTCGATTGGGGAAGAAGTTAAGAGGAGGAGGTGGAGATGGATCGGGCATACTCTTCGCAAACCAGCAAACAATATTACAAGACAGGCGTTGCACTGGAATCCTCAGGGGAAGAGAGGAAGAGGCCGCCCACAAAACACCTGGAGGTGAGACTTTGAGGCAGATGCTAAGCTTAGAGGCTACACATGGAACCAAATAGAACAGTTGGCCCAGGACAAGATTCGGTGGAGAGCTGTAGTTGGTGGCCCATACCCTGTCAAGGGTGACGGGCATAAGTAAGTAAGTAAGTAAGTAAAGATGCTACTGATCCTTATTTTTATGTTATACCCAAAGTACATAAAAGTATTAATAACCCTCCAGGTAGGCCAGTAGTGTCCGGAGTACATTCTTTTGTAAGCAATGTAGGTATTTTCTTGGATTCAGTTCTGAAAGGATATTTGAATAAGATTCCTTCTCATATTAAAAATAGTCAGGAACTTTGTGAAAAACTAAGTAAAATACATTGGAAAGAAGAACATTATTGGGTGTCAGTTGACGTGAGTTCTCTTTACACTTCTATTAGCAATAGATGTGGTTTGGAAGCTGTGTATGAGATCATGGGTGATGGCCCTAAAACTAGTTTTGTGGTGAGGTTATTAGAGTTTTGTTTAACTCACAATTACTTTAGGTTGAAAAACAGATTTACCTGCAAAAAAGGGTACAGCAATGGGTGCTCCTTATGCACCCTCTTATGCAATGATATATATGGGTTATTTTGAGAAATTGTATATAACACTGCATTTTGGAAGAAACAAGTAGTGCTGCATGGTAGATTTATTTTTGACCTTTTCTTTTTGTGTACGGGCTCACCCACAGAATTTGAGCAGTTTATTGTAGATTTGAATTGCAATACACATGGTATTAAATTTTCCACAAATTTTGGTAACTCTGTTATACAATTTTTGGATGGTGAGTTTTATGTAGATAGACATCAGGCAATTCAATTTAGGCCATATAGGAAGCCTACAGCAATAAATAACTTTTTGTTTGTGACAAGTATGCACCCTTCACACTTGATCAGCTCTTTCCCTATGGGGGAATATAAGCGAATTGCCCGCAACACTTCTGAGGAGGAATATAAAGTATCGTTTTTGATGGAAACAAGGGAGAAACTATTATCTAGGGGTTATGATAGAGTAAAATTGGACAGTGATTTAAAAAAAGATATTGGAAGGTGAAGAATTTCGGTCTAATAATAATCGGGGACAAACAACAAGTAAAAATAGGAACCAAAGTCTGAAGCCTGATTTTGTAGGGCATGACATTTATTTTGTTTCTAAATATTCTGCATTTTCACCCATAATGAGATAATTGCTTTTGGATTTATGTAATTTGGTGTGTTTAGATGAGGCAGTTGGTGATGTATTTCCAGGGGTAGTAACATTTTCATATGGAAGATATTCTAACCTTAAGGAATTGTTGAATAAACCTTTGTTTGTACCTGATGCATTATTCTTAGGTTCATTTTCTTGTGGAAAATGTAAAGTTTGTCATAAAATCAGGAACATTTCTGGAGGTTTAATAAACAATAGAAATTTTTTAAGCAAGGACAGGTTTACTTGTAATTCATGTGGAGTAGTGTATGCCATAAGATGTGGATGTGAACAAATCTAATGGTACATAGGGCAAACCAAAAGGGCTGTTAAGGTTAGAATTCTAGAACATTTGGGTGATATTTGGAATAAAAACTTTAGGAGCCCTGTGGCAGAGCATTTTTGTACAGTACATAGGGATAATGACTCCACATTTTTCTTTAGTGTGTTGGCTAGACCTTTTCAAGTCAAAAGTAGTGAGTTGAAGCAACAATTGAATGTGCTTGAAAGTAGGATGATTTCAAATTATAGTACTTTGACACCCAAAAGGTTACATTTAGAGGTAGATTACGCTTAGATTTATATTTATGTATGTTTTTTAGATGATTATGTTTATACTATGTTTATACTACCAACTGTTTAAAGTGTTAAAAAATGTTTTATATGTTATGAAATGTTGCGGTATGAATATGAGAATAGTTAAAATAGTTAAAATAGGAAAATGTATCTATTAAATATGCATGGGTCACTTTAGGATCATAGGCAATGGAAAATGTTTATATATAATGTTTATATGTATTGTTTTATATATATATATATATATATATATATATATATATATATATATATATATATATATATATATATATATATATATATATATATATATAAATTTATATATATATATACATTTTTATAAGTATTAAGCAATTTGGTAGTTAATTGATTAATTAATTGATGGTCCACCTGCATGTATCCTTGAAGGCGAGAAGCTGAGGTACCAGATGAAGTTATTGTGAAGTAAAGAAAGTCTACTACCTTTCTACATGTGTTTTTTTTTTGCCATTTTTGAACTGTAGAGTTTTTGAAACATTTTTTTTATCCTGACATGGCCAAACCATATACTATAGGCAGACAATGGGTATTGCAGCTATCTATGGATGAAGTGACTGGCCCTACTTTTGTGTTGTAATTCTGGCTTTGCAGGACTAGGATGCATTTGAATTAAGCAAACTGGAATACGAGCTCTGACTGCTGCTTTCAACCATTATTTTTTAATCTGGCAGGATCAAAACAGATACTTTATGTGGTTACAGATATGGGGACTGTTTGCAGAGGACGTGACTGGCCCTGTTGTTTTGCTGTTGTAATTCTGATTTTGCATGAATTTGGGTGAAGCAAACAGGAATACAAGCAGTGACTACTGCTTTTGTGAAAAAAAATACATTAACATTACTGTTATTTTTCCTTTTCTTTAACCTGGAAGGAGCAAACCAGATACTTTCGGTAAGTCATAGGTATGGTAACAGTTTGCAGAGGAAATGATTGGCCCTTCTATTTTGTTACTGTAATTCTGAACTTACTGCAGTAAGGTGTATTTGGATGAAGCAAAATGGAATACGAGCTCTGAGTACAGTTTATATACAAAATACATTATTATAATCAGTATTTTCCTTTTTTAACATGCCAGGGTCAAGCCAGATATTTTAGGTAGGCTGTGGGGATGGGGTCTGTCTGCTGACGACATGACTGACCCTTCTGTTTGATTTATGTGATGCAAGCTGGACTACAAACTGTGATTACTGTTTCTGTGGAACAAAAATACATTAATAGAATAATGTATTTGTTTAGGCTGACAGGGTCAAACTAGATATTTCAGGTAGACAATAGTATAATGGCTGTTTGTAGATGAAATGATTAGCCCTGAATTGTAAAAATACATTTTTGTGTTCTGCTGACAGTTTTTTGCATTGTTTTTTTGCACTTATTAAATGGAATCTTCACTCAGTTCATCCAAAAGTCTGTGCCTCTGGTTTATATTTGATATAGCATTACATTAAAGTAGATTTTGGGGATACATTCCATACAGATTTGCTACAATTGTTACATTTAATTTCATACAGTGCATAGAACTAAACTAAGTATTTACTTTTGTTTTTTTTAATAACATGTACTCTTAACTTGTGTTGTTTTTTAATTAACTGAACTTCACAGTTTTCACAAAAAAATCAATATTTACTTTATTTGCATTTATTCTGCTACTTGCTGTGGTGACAGGACCTTCACTATTAATCCTTGCTAGATTATAATGAATATGCAAACTATGCCATTATGGAAGGGGACTATTATTTTAACCAATCATGTAATCTATGGATGCCTTGAAACAACTCCTATTGTATGTAAATTTGCTGTATTCTGGACAGGAGTTACCTAATTTTACTATCAGAGCCGCACCGCAGTGATATGTACCTGAATGCATATTACTGGCTTTTCACATATGCTGTCAGAACATCTAAACTCATTCACTCCAAAGGCGCTCAGAAAGTTTGCAGTGTAACTTCCAATGGGTGGAGCATAAACTTTTTGTGAGAATCAAATTATGTACTCACATGTCAAACAAATGTTCATATCTCTGGAACCATAGGGGTTATGAAAGACGTATAAATGGCAAACTCTAAAGCACAAACTATTTTCATAGCAGTAGTATTCTTTAGGTTCTAGGTCTTAAACCAAATTTTATAAGTCACAGTAAACATAGTAACTAGTACATTTGTAATATTTTGTAAACAACTTACAATATCTCAGCAACTGCTCAAGTTACACACATACTGTCAGCAGCATTTTATTCATCTAGCTGAGAGTTCTCATATGAGACTAAGGAGTTCTGTCTATGTTACTTGGTTGTTGAGATATTTAGAAAAATGTGTAAATTATAGCTACATAAATTAATATCATAAAAACAGCAGTTATCCATTTAACTGCACTAGACAGAGGTCAAATATGAATGTAGTTGAGTTTGCCATTGTGTACACTTTAAGATGAAATCTTTTAAAAGCTTGCAAATAGCATGTTTTTTGGAATTATTGCTGCAAATATGAAATACAATGTTTGACATCTAGAGGCATCAGTACGAGTTAACTGCAGATGCACATTGAGCCGTCACTCGGATGTAATGAGTTAAGGTGATCTTTCTGCTATGTCCCACCCCAGAGTTCCACTGCTGCCCCACTGGACTACTTTCCACACTGCACCCCCCTTCTGTAAATTCATACATCTGCCACTGGATAGATAGTAAATACTGGAAATGTGACAGTAGATAGGGGTACCAGGGAATGTGTTTTTTACGAATGCAACACTTTGGTGAATTTTAAAAATTCTCTACAGGGTACTTCATCAGAAATGTTGGGAAAGTAAATTATTGTAACTAAAGAAATTAATATTTTGACCTGGGATATTGAAATTGAATTGCCTAGACACAGTAAGGTCCTACTAAGCTTAATGCTGTTGGCTTCCAAAAAAATTACTAGAAATTTGAAATCAAAATCTATATCAACCATAAGTGAACTACTGAGTATTGTAAAGGAAATAAATGAGTTCAGTTGGACTCTTTAGAAAAGGGAAGGAGCAAACTGCATAAACATAAATGGAATTTGTAAGAAAATACATACAAAACACTATTAAGGTGGAGGAGTTAAAATTCAGAATGGGCAGGACTTGAGCATTCTATATAACGATGAAATGAATGATGATTGATAAGAAAGAAACCGTATATGTATAATGCACAAAAAGGAAAATATATGTAATGGTTTGTTTTCTTTTTTCTAACACCATGTGTACCCATGTCACTGTTCAATGTCTAAAATGTTAAAAAAATGAGTCAAAACAACACAGCATACAACAGTGACACAAAGGTTTTGCATGCACTCAAGCTGCCTGTATTCCATGACTGAAACATACAAACTTCATGGCCACACAGCAATGGTGAAAAGATATAGGGCAGGATTCACGAAGCCTCCGTGTAAGAGATACATGGCTTACACGGAGGCTGCAGTTAAACGGTGAGACGTCAGCATGTCATGCATAAGCATGAGGGCATGCTGAATCACACCGGAGGCTAACACGGTCCGTGGAAGACAGTAGGGGGCGTGTCCGTAGGCCGAGCCCTGCAAGCGGACACTCCCCTAGAAGAGTAAAATTGCCCAAAGTAAACACCCACAACAGAGGCCATGGAAATGTGAATAAACACAAAACAACACATGCCCCTACAGACTATGAACATAAAATATATAAATGAACATGTTATATATTTTTTTTAAATCGTAAAGATGTTTGCCCGTGAGTGCGCTCATTTGCGCGGGCGTGCCCGTAGCTTAGCCACAGTTAGCAGTCAGTGGAAAAGGATATAAGAACTAAATAAGAAAAGTAAGCCAAGAAGCAATAGTGTAGCGGTAAAGACGTCGGCTGAAGAGCAGGTATTCATGGTTAGAGCCCCCCACAGCACCAATTTTTATTTCTAGTACAATAAGCAGGAAACAAGTCCCTGACAAACATGTACACATATAAAATCATAGTTTATGTAAAATGTAATGAAATAGTCCATTTATTTTGAAGAAATGTGAGATAACAAAATAATAAAAGATGCCAGATGTGCCCATAGCTGAGCTACAGTTTAACAAGGTGAGTGCATCTGCCCGTAGGTGAGCAGTGGTTTAACAGGTGCAAAATGAGTGCCCATAGGTGAGCAGTGGTTCAACAGGTGCAAAATGAGTGCCTGTAGGTGAGCAGTGGTTTAACACACTAAAACTGTGTGCCCCTAGCTGAGCTGAGCATAATATGTGTGCTGATAGCCAAATGAGGCGTAAACCAGCATACCCCATTTGCGCGTAGCTGCGCACCGCGCCAACAAGCTAACCAACGGGCTACATTGAGCAAGCCGTATCAAAACTGCCTTTACACAGACACACCCCTCAGCCTGTCTAGACAGTCATAAAAAATAAAAAGCAGTGGCCAGGTTCGAACCCAGGATACTATGTACCATAGTCAAGGTACTGAACCACTAAGCCATGACAGCAGTACCTAGAAATGCAGTAATAGCAAATATATAGGAATGAATACAAAGTGGAGCATGACAAAGCAGGTTTTGTGAAGGTGATACAATTCCAAAATGGCCAATCACAGATATGTGCGGGAAATATAAGCCCCATAGGTGGGAATACACAGCATAAACGATTGTAGAACTGACTTGCAGCCAGAATGACAGGAGTAGGTGAGGGTAGTTGCTTTCGAGCACAGAGGTGGGGCGTTGAGGAGTCCAGATACATGGTCTGGCTCCTAGTCCACAATCATGAGGCCCAACTCATGCAGGGCCAGGTCCTGTGGGGAGCATATAGGGCTGAGGCGTGGGACCGGTTGGATCATGATCTCACCAGTGCCACAGGGATTCCAAGGACTGGTGAGCAGGTTTGTCACCACCATGCGGACCTGAAGAGACGCAAGCAGGACCAATTGAACCTTTGGATCCAGGAGGCCCGGCAAATGCCCAATGCCCCACTACTGAGTAAGTTACATGTAATTATGTATGTAAGAAATTAAACTAGCTGATATTATGGAGATGTGTTTTCCAATATTACTTCATTTATATTACAGCTGCAGGTGTCCTTTCTGCGAACCGGAGAGCCTATGGCGATAGGCTGGTGCGGTTGCGCCACCAGGCAGGTCAGTAATCCTCTCCCAGTAACTGTAAAGAAATATAAACGTATGACAGTTAGCAAAAGAGTGCAGTGTAGTCACTAAGTAATCGAATGTGCAAGTAACAGTGTAAGAGTGTTTGCAAGTATTGCTTGATTACAAAAGTGTGTTGCAGTCTGTAATCCAAACAGAAAAATGAAAATGTCCGAAATAATGTATGAAATAAAGATGCCCCACCTGTAATATAATAGTACACAACCTGCAGCAGGCTGAAAAGTACAGCTGCAGAAGATGAGCAAATCACATGTGTGAAATATACCCCTGTTGAAATACTGAAACATGACAGAAGTGAGACTGCTGGAAAGGATTGTAATAACTACAGGTAAAACATGTCAATAAAGCCTAGAAGTAAGTACCATCCTGAATAGTAAAATGAAAATGAGTGAGAGAGTGTGAGAAAGTGTTATGAATCCACCAATAAAGTAGTAATAACCCCTGAATAAAGTATACTGCAGTCAGTACAGAATGAAATGCATGTGAGAAGCAAAACCAAACAGCGAAATCTGTTCAAAGTGTTGCTGCAGCTGGAATGTGTATCCCAAAATCTGGATATGTTGCTCTCAGACTGCAATATGCAGATAGTATGATTGTCTGACATACAAAACATCCACAGTTGTCTATAGTTATATAAAGCAAATGTAGCAGGATGATGTAGCTGAACAAAGTCAGATATGAATGTGTATGAAGAACAATAAAATGTATATCGATGTAGCAGTAACAGTCCTATCACCAAAGTGAAGTAGTTATCATATAGGAAACTGTAGTTAGAACAGTAGTGTGTATATATGTGCAGCTATTAGAAATGTACAGCATATGTATTGGTATTCGAAGGTGTTAATATTATTTTCTTCACCCCACCCTATAACCACATATAACCCATTCCACGTGAAAATGGTATGTGCAATCACAATTAACACCCCTGGACATTTGTCCTGTTGGGTCATAAATATTTGCATGTCCGTTGATGCATCTGCCCTGTTCATACATCCAAACCTGATGGCCTGTTGCCATCAATCAACCCTGCATGTTGTTGGACTGTGTATTGCTGTTCAAATTATGCATGTGCTATGCTCGCTGTTCAATGGTGTGAATATCTGGGTGTTTGGTTAATGGGAATACTAATGCATGCTGTTACAACTAATTGTGAATGGTATTATATGTTACTAACCCAAACTGTCATGACATAATACAAAACATAGGACGGCAGGGAAGGCGGGTTCCAGCGGACCCACCTCTCCCACCTCAGCTGGCGAGTGCACCTGGCACTAGTGCCCAGTCTGGACCCTCCTCCGGTGGCCCTGTGCCACCTCTGGGTGGAAGTGCTGCAGGGGATGGGGCTCGACCCCCCTCTGCAAGTGTGGCCGGAGGAGAACCACCACTCACCCTCCATAGAATCCGGACTGTGGTGCGTAGGGAGATCCAGGACTCTGTTCTTGGGCCCCTACACCAACTTGAGACACAGGTGGCACAACTTACGGGCATGCCTGTTGCCCAGCGTACACAGCCCCCAGCACAGCCCTGCCCTGGGCAGTGAAGGAACAGTGGCAACTGCCCATGGGTGGGGATATCAGTTCCACTGTTGCCATCTGTGGGCTCATGGGCTCTGGATATCCAAACATCCGTCCCCGTCAATTGTGTAACCCCCACACGTGTCATACACCGCCCCTGTATGTGTCTTGTTTGTCTTGTCTGTTGACCTACCCAACCTACCTCCCCAGCTATACCAACTTCCTTCACCTGACAAACCACTCTCACCTGAAAAGAAAAAGGGCACTCTGTACCCACAAAAAATTTACGCCCATACATAGCTGCCCATTCCGCACACATGTCTGCTGGACATGGAAACTATCAATTACAATTGGCTGTACAACAAGTATTATTGTTGTCCTGACACCTCTCTCAGGGGTGGAAGGTTTCAAATGTCACACCAAATTACATACATATGCACAGCTGTTACTGATGAAGAAATGGGCAGCTATGGGCCTTACCTTCATCCCTCCTGCAAATCCCAAGCTTGTTTCCCTACTGTCTTACCCTCTTTGTGACCCCTTTTTCACCACTTTCCTGTCTCCCCATTTTCATTTCTTTCAACGAAAATAGCGCGGGTGTGCGCCAGAGTAAGCACTGTTAAGCGGTTGTAAGCGGGTGTGCGCGTGTGTGCGCGGAGCTGAACGTCAGTGTGCATGCGTGAGCTCCGCGCAAACCAGCGCTAACCCGGTTACAACTGCTTAAAAGTGCCTTAGTCACTCTGATTGACAGGTCCTGTAGTCAGTTCAAAAGCAAAATAAAATCCCACTGTCAGTCCTGAACCCAGAACCTTGGAAACAGTAGTCTGCATGACCTACCACTAAGCCATGACTCTTATACAAGAGCATTGTGCAAAAATAAATATATCATGTAATAGTAGGAATGAATGTAAAGGAAATATAGGATGTGTAGTACACAAAGCATGTCATTTAGAAATACTGTCAAAACTAGTGCATTTCCATAATAGTAGTGTGTGAACAGAAACAGCCATGCTAGTTGGCAGCTAGTAGGTAATAATGTCAGTTAATGTACATATATAAATGTATGTATATTTACAGATATATATATATATATATATATATATATATATATATATATATATATATATATATATATATATATATATACATATATATATATATATATATATATATATATATATATATATATATATAGTTGTAGGTGTCATTGTGCATACACACTTACTACAGGGAACAGGAGAGAGGAATGGAGAAATGTGAATCTACAACACAGCCTGAATCATGAGAGAGATACTAACCTTTACACTCACAGAACAGTGTCCACAGCATACCAGCATGGTCCCCGCCCTTACAATCTGAAAGGGCAACGCCTATCTCACATACCCTTTTATAGCACTGTCCTGAAATCACAGTGAGAACTGCAATCAGTACACAACTGGTTGCATGCAATTAGCAAATGCTGGCTTACAATTGGTGCAGAGGCCATCACATGGACTTATGCAGATACCTACAAAAGCATCCTGTACTAACACTCCACACATGCAATACGCTCATTGCACTGTCTGGAGGCAGACAGAGAGAGAGAGACAGACAGAGACAGAGAGTGAGAGAAAAAAAAAATACACATGGTACACACACTGAGTGTAAGCTGTCAGCAGTGACAGTAGCAAGCCGTGCCAGCAGCAGCAGGAAGCTGAAGTAGTGGTAACACAATCAGCTGCAACAAACACAGGTAATGTAAAGTAGCAGGTTAATAGTCTGCATACTGTGAACCCTCCAAATGTGTCATAGGTCTGTATCTATAGGTATGTCCATGTGATATGTTGTGTGCACGTAGTTCCACCAAAAGGGGATGACTATACATTACATGTCAGTCAGTGTTAGGCCATGATCCTGGCAGCAGTTTTCTGTTGCAGTGAGGCCCGTCTGTAGGATGTGTGTGTGTCAGCTGGTGTAATGACTATGGCACTTAGTTAGCAGTCATCTGGGAACTTTGTCACCCACAACCCGCACATGTTCGCTTCTACATCTGAGAAATAAATGCCAAACAAGAGGGGTCCTAGGACAGAGGCCTGTGGGATACCACATGTGACTGGCATTGAGTCTGACATGGCTCCTACAATATCGATATTATGGATCCTGTATGTCAACCAGTGTGCAACCCATCATGTGACATATGTAGTAACATGTAAGCTCATGAGCTTGTCTATGATGCCTGAGTGGAGTACTGTGTTGAAGGCCTTAGGCAAGTCCAGGTAGGCTGTAGGGATTGTGTTGCCCTCATCAATGGCTGTAGTGACTGTTTTGAAAGGTCAACCAGGTTCAAAAGTCAGGATCAGCCCATCACAAAGGCAAACTGGCCGGGAACAAGTGTCTGCAGGTACACAATATCGCTGTATATGTGTCCCATACTGAATAATTCCATAGCTTAGCAGACCAGGCCGGTTATGCTTATGGTGCGGTAGTTCCCAGGGTCAGTAGAGGTGCCACCTTAGTGGTGTGTGACCACTGTTGCTGTATGCCAGTGTTCAGGTACATATCCTGTAGTATGGCCAAGGTTAAATATCAGTCTTATATGCGGTTGTATGTCCTCTTGTAGTGCACGTAGCACACATCCAGGGATACCATCAGGTCACAGTGATGCTGTGTGTTCTGCTTTGCTGAGGGCGGCCCTCACCTGGACATGTGAGATGATAGGGAGGTTACATTCAGCTGTGATAAGTATTTCTACTTGTGGGGGAGAAGGAGGGGGGATACGTGCACCGAACCTGTCTGCAAGAATGTTGCCAATATCTGTGTGTTCGGTGAATGCTAAGTAGGTGTGTATTAACTCAGAGCATATCTGAGGCATTTGGTCCATATGTGTAACATAACTGAAGAAGGCCTTGTGGTTATCTATAGTGTTTGTGGCCATTTCCCTCCCAGAGAAGGCCATGGCTGTTGTTATGAGAGACCGTAGCGTATTACCAGTGCTGACCACAGATGCCTTCCCTTAATGTGAATCTGCTCTGTCCTGCAGTAGCCTCCTGCTATTGTTATATCATCTGCCTCTGGCTGGGGTCCACTGGACAGGATGCCTAACCTTTGTGCTTAGGGTCTGGGTTAGAAATGTGTGTGCAAGTTCCATGCAATCTGTGGGATGTCCGTGGTAAGCATTCGCAAAGGGGTCAGCAGTGTGGGTTGTGGCTTCCACTGGCCCAGTGGGCTGCATGGATACCATCTCAGTCCTAACAAGTGAATAACTGTCTAATCACATACATATCAAAGTAGTCTACTGTGCTGGTGGTGGTGGTGGTGGGATATGTATATCCAGGCCGCGTAACTTGTGTCCAGATCACACTAGTGGATGGCGTTCCACATACAGTACCTTGGTATGAACCCCCAGAGTGAGGTTGTGCATTGGACCTGTCGCAGTGTGCTGACCGATGGGGCATGCTACTATCTTGTATGGAATGTGGCAGGTATTGTTGCACAGGTGTTGGCTGAGCACTGATATCTGGCCATGTACTTGTGTATCCACCACGAGACACACACATGCTATATATGGGAGTAGTAGTATATCACTACAGTTGAGTATCATGTATAGTATGTGTGCCATATATTGCTGACATAGTCTGCTGATATCCTGTTTGTGTTCTCTTCCAGGGAGATGGCGCGTCAGCGTAATCCTGCCTACTCTGCAGCGGAAGATGAGGAGATACACCAGATCCTGGTGCGGGAGTATGACATACTGTTTTCCACACCAGCCAGAATCAGCAGGAGAGGGCTGCACTGTGGCAAGACCTTGTCCGTAGGGTAAATGACATTGGCACGCATAATAGGACATATGAGCAGGTACGACATCACTGCAGTGATTTAATCAGAAATGTCCGCCAGCGTGCGTCGGATATCCACAGGCAACAGGTTGCCACAGGAGGTGAGGTGGCCACACATCCCCCCTCACCAGACTGGAGGGACTACTCCTAAGTGTTGTGGCTCCAGCCCCGGAAAAGCAACAGCAATACACCTGCATCATGATGGAGGCTGGATCCACACAGCACGACATGGAGCATGCAGGTAATATGCCATATGTACACTTGACTGTTCTGTACACTGTTAGTTTATGCATGTGTAAGGTGTGTCCGTGGTATGTAGCTATCAACATAGTATGTAATTGTGCAGGTGTGATATTGGCAATATCAGCAGCTGACGTGTGAAAGGCAACTGGTGTACTACTGCATTGTATCATATGCAGTATCAATGGCACAGTTGTGCCCACTGACATTAATCTCCTCATTTCTGCAGGTCCCTCCAGTGTTACAGCAAGGCAGGCCCTCCATGCTGGTGAGTGTGTTTAACAATACCTATAATAGTCCTGATAGTGCTAGCAATAGTAGTGTAACTCAGTAGTGCTCTGTGTGTATACTGTGGGGTGTGCATGTGTGCAGGTGTGCCTGTGACCACGTGTGCATGTGTGCATGTGTGCATGTGTGCCTGTGTCCACGTGTGCATGTGTGCATGTGTGCCTGTGTCCACGTGTGCATATGTGCATGTGTCCACGTGTGCATGTGTGCATGTGTACACGTGTCCACGTGTGCATGTGTGCATGTGTGCATGTGTGCCTGTGTCCATGTGTGCATGTGTGTATGTGTGCATGTGTCCACGTGTGCATGTGTGCATGTGTGCATAAGTGCATCACTGGTAACATTGTGTGGACGCTGTAAACTGTGTTTCCTGTCTTCCTCCCACAGGTTCTGGTGCTGCTCTGGAGTCCTGCAGCAGGGAACCTGAATCGGGTGCCACAGGTACTGGTAATGATGATATCTGTGTAATGGCACAGGAAGGTGTGTCAGGGTCCGCCATTGGTCAGCCAATTGACAGTACACAGCTATCAACCCCATCATTGTGCACAGTCAACCTGCCAGTACATCCTTTGTCACCATTGTCCCTAGGTGATGGACAGGATACAGTGGGCATTGACCAGGGTAATGTGGTATCAGTGGCACATGCTTCCCCACACAGCAGCCATGGGCAGGGTCCTGCGATGGTACCACACAGACAGTTGCCCATGGATTCTCGTGAGAGCATCCATGGGCGTACTGCCTCTGGCAGACGTACCCAAAGAGGTCTGTCAAACTCAGCTATGTTTCGGGCTGTCATGCAGGCACAGTCGCATACGGAAAGGTACACCAGACAGGGTCTGAGGGAGCTGAGAGCATGTCGCACAGCCATGCCTGACAGTATGCATGACATCGCAGATGCTATCTGTAATTTCACCGATGTCATAGACAGATGTTGTGGGGACATATTACAGCAGTTCCACAACCACATGTCCATGAGCCAGGGCAACGGTGGGCGGTTGCAGCATCAACGTGGCCATATGCCAGCAACAGCAGCAACTGACAGTCAGCGCGGATGACAATAGGCCCGCGCATGCCCCCATAGTGCCAGCAGCAGCCCCAGTAATGCTGGGTCTGTGCTGTCATCGGAACGCCCCAGGAGACCACGTGCACATGGCTCTGGACAGTCCCAACAGGGACCTGTGTCCAGTCAACACACTCCCGCTTCTGATGACAGTACCCAGTCTGGCTTAGTACCGGATACGGTCCGTAGCACCCCTGCCAGGCACAGGTACCGTGTCCGTGCCCACAGACACTGATCTGTATGACCTGCCAGGTGCAGTCTGTGGCTGCCCACAAGCCCCTGTATATGGCAGCCATGAGGTGGAACTATCTGCGTGCATACACACATGCGAAATGTTAACACCTAGGGCTACCACATACACGCACACACTGCACCAACAGTGCCCCACCCTGTACTGCTGTCCCTCACCAACACACTCACACACATATCAATTGGTGGTATCAGTGGCAGACTCAGGCATACCTAATTCACACCCTGTGCATATGATGAAACTGTGCCACCCCCTGCAATCTCCAACATCAGTGCAGGTACAGGTAAACACGTTGCTGATGCACAGGGTGACTACATAGAAGTGTATTAGTAGTATCATGTTGGTAACAGTACAGTGTGCTGATATGACTGTGTGTATATCCCAGCATGCCTGATGCAGTAACCGTATGACTGTCCTGAATTGTTATCTGCACCCATAGTACAAACAAAAGTGCAACAGCTGCACATTATTGCATACCGGTGGTAAGGATGTCAACAGATAGCCACATACATGGGTAGCACAGGGGGGAAGCTAATGCAAGTAGTGATATGCAATGATGGACATGTACAGTAATGGTGGAAAGCTGCCCACAATGACTATGCAATGTGGATGTTTGCGCATGTTGATATGTGTGCAGTAGCAATGTAATCCAAATCACAATTAACTATGACATAATATCAGTTCTACCATGGGCATCTGCGCTGTGCATTCCTGGGTACATGTTGATAGTGCCCACATATTTGCACTGTAACCTACTGTTAGTGTTACCCCTTCTTTGTTGTACAATGGACTACTTCCAGCCCTGCTTACTGTAGCTTTATTTGCATGCAGGTTCACTTGGGGTTCCCTGCAACACTGCTTCTACCTGCAATGCAGAGTTACAGTGCTTCTGTTGACTCCTAGTGACATCTGCATAGCGTACGATACGTATGTCAAGTTTACACATGACAGAACGTCACTGTCTGTCCTGTTCACATGTACGTTGCCTGCGACACATTGCACATGTCTTACCTGGCATTTACCCATGTGTGCAGTCATATATGCCAGTGCTATGAAACAGTAGCAGTACTCCCACACATACACACCTTCAGTATGTTGTTCCCCATTGGCCCTATGTGTTGGTAATCACCATGGCAATCACACTACTAGGATAGCATGTGCAAAGGTAACCTGTGAATCACCTCTATGGTCCAGTTGTGGTTTATGTGAGTCATGTGGCAATGTCACAGCTGCCACATGTATGCAGTCAACCATCACACTTGGCCAGGAATGTACAACACATGTGTGGGATGCCACCACATAGCCAATCTGGGGACTGAGCACTCTGAACCCAGTAATGCCATACCCTGTCAGGTGGCATGTCATACTACAGTGACTACAATACCAGTCAGACATAGACACTCACTGACAGCAATCTGAACACACTGGGGCATACTTGGAGACTCAGAATAGCATCCTGCCTGAGCATCACACACCTCCGCAGCTGGCACACAGGCATACATTACATCGGAAAAGAGCACATGCCACACATGGCACACACATCCCGTGTGCCACACACTCACAGCCTGTAGGGCTACACAACACACCTGCTACAGATGTGTCAGGTACCTCTCTTGGCCGCTGCAGTGGGGTCCCACTCAACAGGCTGTACATGGTGAAGGTCACAGTGATATGCCTCTGGGGCACTATGGTCCACCACAAAACACATGCATACAGGTCAGTCAGAGGCATGGACACATATGACTCAGTCATTGACCATGCCACTATGGATGACCTGAGACATACCTCCCTCGACTACATGATAGGGAACATAGAAGGGATCTCTCAGCATGTGGCACAGGCCAGTATGAGCCTGATCTTGGTTGCCATCATACCCTCACCAGGTATGCTACCACTATATGTAGGAAGGGTGTTCTATGTCTATATGCTGCTCAATCTCAAATGTCATTCATAGGGTATCCACTGGCTGTCAACGTGTGCTTACATGCTAGGGAAGTCACAATGATTTGCGAGGGGCAGCTTGCACGTGACACCCATGGCCCAATGTATATTGGCAAAGCCCCTTGATACACACATACTGCCTTATGCTGCAGGACATGGATTACATAGCCACCTCCATGGGTATCACACAGGATAGGACACTAACAGTGATGCTACACAACACCAGCAGTGTACACCGCAAGATGCATGCAGTGGACACTGTCCTCAGCATGGTGAACTGCAATGTCTGTGCAGTACCAGAGTCCTGATTCATGGCTCACAGGTGCAACCCATCACTGCCAGGTTATACCTCATACCATGCCTGTCATCCCCTACACATGTAACACACATGGACAGGGGGTGGTATCCCAAGGCACCACAGATACACACACCTCCAGGTTGTTGGCACAGCACAAAGCATCAGGGCCTATTCATGTGCAGCTAACAGTGTGTCGGACTGCCGTCTGGTTCATAGCCTGGCACACACAACCCTCCCATACACAGGATACCCACCTATCCTCCATAACAACACTGGCAATATGACAGTCTCAAGAACTGTCTTTATATGGCTGGACTACATCCAGCCAAACAGTGTGTGTGAGCATTACTGTAGCTACAACACACTAGTTGAAGGGTTCCCAGCATGTGGTCACTGAATTGCAGTGGAATGACATGTTACCACTCCCACAACAGGTCAGAACATGCAGCACCTGTACATCGACTACATGTAGACTATATGTCCCAGACCAGATGTGTATCCCCTGCTGTAGGTATTTTACCATATACACCCACACTGTATAGACACATACCGTGTGCGGCCCCTGCACAGTAAGACACAGTCATATTGATATGCATTGCAAATACCATTTATCCACTCGAGGCACATGTCAGACATGGTAACTACTGCAGGTCACAGGTATTTATGTGTATGTGTCACACACATACATCATGTGTGCATTGCCATTGCTGGTTTAGGCAATGGCATGCATTGTTATGCACAAAGACCCACACAAGGTCATAATGTGTGACACAACCACACGTGGCAGTTGTGGGTTACCAAAACATACCTATCTGTACTCTGACAATGGTAATAGACCCAGTAGCAGAGTGCACTATTGGCATTACTGGCCAACTAGCCCTGTTTGGCTGTGCTGATAGTGTGGTTACATCCCCTGTGTTTACTGGGGGAATATGCAGCATCTGGTGTATTGTATTATTTGCCAAAAGGATCTGTTCTCTCACACTTGCATTTACACACACTACTACCCCCCCCACACACACACACACACTTGCCATTTGCAGAATTCATACCCCTACCTAACTATGTCACAACACGTGAGAGAGACACATTAGCGAAGCACACTATTTGGATTACTAGGAGGCTGCTCTTCTCTGGCTGTACTTATAGGGTGCTGACATCATCAGTGTTTGGAAAGGGTAATGTGCATCAGGTAGTGTGATCTCCTGATTGCAAAAAAGCACATGTTTTTTCATACAGAATTGCACACACACAAACTCCCCACATCCAAACACACACACTTGCCATTTGCAGGTTTCAAACTCTTACCTAACTACATTATGACACTTGAAAGAGATGCATTAGCAGAGTGCGCTATTCGAATTACTGGTAGATTTCTCTTCTCCTGCTATACTTATAGGGTGCTGACATCATCCGTGCTTATATAGGTGAATGTGCATCCTGTAGAGTGCTTTCACAGTTGCCAAAAGGGACATCTCCCTCACACAGACTTGCACACACACGAACCCCCCTCCACACACACTGGGCAGTTGCAGGATTTAAATCCCTACCTAACTATGTTATGACACTCGTGACAGATGCATTAGCAGAGCACGCTATTCGAATTACTGGGAGGCTTCCCTTCTCCTGCTGTACTTATAGGGTGCTGACATCATCCGTGCATAGATAGGGGAATGTGCATCCTGTAGAGTGCTTTCACAGTTGCCAAAAGGGACATCTCCTTCACACACACACTAACCCCCCTCCACACACACTGGGCAGTTGCAGGATTCAAACCCCTACCTAACTATGTTATGACACTCGTGATAGACGCATTAGCAGAGCACGCTATTTGAATTACTGGGAGGTTTCCCTTCTCCTGCTGTACTTATAGGACATCATCCGTGCTTAGATAGGGGAATGTGCATCCTGTAGGGTGCTTTCACAGTTGCCAAAAGGGACATCTCCCTCCCACAGACTTGCACACACACTAACCCCCCTCCACACACACTGGACAGTTGCAGGATTCAAGCACCTACCTAACTCTATTATGAGACTCGTGACAGACGCATTAGCGGAGCGTGCTATTTGAATTACTGGGAGATTTCTCTTCTCCTGCTGTACTTATAGGGTGCTGACATCATCCGTGCTTAGATAGGGGAATGTGCATCCTGTAGAGTGCTTTCACAGTTGCCAAAAGGGACATCTCCCTCACACAGACTTGCACACACACTAACCCCTCTCCACACACACTGGGCAGTTGCAGGATTCAAACCCCTACCTAACTATGTTATGACACTTGTGACAGACGCATTAGCGGACATCTTCCTCACACAGACTTGCACAAACATCAACCCCGCTCACCCGCACACACGCACACACACACACACACACACACACACACACACACACACACACACACACACTCACACACGCACTGAGCAATTGCATGGTTTGAACTCCTACCTACCTATATTATGACACTTGAGGGAGACGCATTAGCAGAGCACGCTAACCGAATTACTGGGCATCTGGTCTGCACCTGCAGTATTTATAGGGTGCTGACATCTTTATTTCTACAGAGGTATGTACATCTAGTACTACCTGTCAGGTGGGGATAGCATATATATGCATTTGCAGCCACCTACGCCAGGGTCAGATATGCACATCGCACTGGCAGGTTATGTTCTATACCATGCTTCGTGACCACAGGACCTGTAACACACAACACAACCAGTCCAGAACACCACACCCACATCCAGGACACACACTTAGCTTCCCTGGGAACAGTGCCAGGATATGCAGGTGTTCACATACACCATTCCAGTTGTTAACATCCGGTACAGGCATATTGTGTGTGAGAACTACTCAGGCCTCTACCACTTTACCCTACAGCCACTACAATTTGTGGGGCAATGTGCTATAGCAGAACCACACACCACAGCCATGTGGGGGAATACATATTGCACCTGTCCATCTGCAACATGGATACTCACTGTTCCACACCAGAGGTAGACCACCATTGTTGATATCTGACCATACCCACCTTTCCCTGGACATCCACATCCCATCCCCACCCCCAGGCAAGGTTGTCACTGCACACAAACTGTATTTAGCACAAGCAGACTCTACTTGTGAAGACTGGGGTGGACGACTTCAAAGGACCCATGCTGGGGGACTATACTGGCCACTCAGCATAATCCTTGACAATTGCATTCTATGAGCATGTGTATGGTTTGCATTGATCATACTATCCCACATGTACCCATGACTGCTCCACAACAAGACACCTGTCAGGTGTACACCAGCCATATATGAGCCGTCCAACAGACAGAGTGAGCTAATACATTGCAGAGCTGTAGCCCACAGAGGGAGGACATCTGTGAACAGTTCTGGCACGTCACTTCATTCCCACATAATCAGCACAATACAGTGTTGACAGTGGAATTGTCCAGACAATGCAGATAGGGCTCCCCTCAGTCTGTTATTGATGGCCACTTACTGTTAGAGATCCTCAGCAACCCTCTTCCAGCACACACCAACAACATGGCTGTGGCTTAGCACATTCAAGCCCTGGGATCTCCACTGTGCCCCTGCTTGACAGAGGCACAGCTCACTAGCCTCACATGTTGCCTTATGTGACCTACTTTACAGTGGCACAGTAGCCTACTGTACTGGGGATGCAGATGCCAAGCACATTCTGGCTAAGCTGTCATTCCCTAGGGCAACAAGCCTAGTATTTATCTCTACACCCATATGTTCAATTGTCAGATGCACAATATTTGTTGTGCTGTTCTACTGTTTGCAGGTCTTTATTGCCATAGCATTCCCTGTTCCTATGACCAACTTGTGTATCTGTGGAAGATGTTTGCATATGACAGCGATCCACTATATCACTTATGTCTCTGTAGTCATTTACTGTGTGCACTGGGCAGATTGCTGTGTTGTGGTTGGTTCCTGGAATGACACGTACAAATACCAGATATGTGTGGCCAACTGCTAAACGGAGATATGGCCTAAGTGTGTGAGCATGCCCAGTTCAGCCTTTCCATGGCATGTTGTCTGACATATGCCTCATTTATCAAAGTGTGCGAGCATGCCCAGTGTGAGCTTTCCATATGTTGCACTCTGAAGTCCACCACATATTTGGGTGTGTGAGAACTTCAACAATATCTCACGTTTATGGTTGTGTGTTGGGTGTCATGTTGTGTACTAACTGGCCAACTGCTTCATGTCTGCCACAACAGGGATTATACTGTGCCTGCAGGGATTGCATGGGATACTTTGCAGACAGTTGTCAACATACTTTCATAATGACCTAACACTGTAGTACCGTATAGTGTACTGGTTCAGTACTTTCACTGTGGTGGACAGTATCCTGGGCTTTAGTCCTATCACTGCTTGACATCTTCATAGTGAGCACAACAGACTGTGTAGGGGCCAGTTGTGCACATATGACCATGTTGCATTATGTTCAGATATGGACTACCTACACCAGGCTCATCCAACATTGGTAGTGTATTCCACAACATAGGTGGACATTGGCAAACACTAGCGATGTTCCCTAGGCCATTTCTGATGCTAGTCACAGGGTGTGTTTGTCCTTCGACACACATTGTAACTGGGGTTTGCCATGACATATGTCATGGTTAGTATACTGTGCCTCTGTCTACCTCTGACATAACAGTGATACCCAGGGTTAACCTACCATCTTCCATCCACTCATCGGGATTCCTCTTGAGGGGTGTTGATAGGTGACTCTCTGGCTAACCTGTACTGGGAGTTTACTCAAGAGTGGGGGTGCCTTCTGTGTTATGGATCATTCTGTACAGCTTGTCCTATGTATGTCAGTTCTGGGGTTCAGGTCTCTCATGTGCATAGCTCACTGCCATTCAGATTGGACAAGGTGCAGCATGTTCATTGATTCCAGCTTGGACATGGCTTCATACATCAGGCACAGCTTGCCTGTAGCTGGGCAGTATGGCAGTGTGTGGAGCTGCAGTTTGTTTACTCAGGCAACACATGGCATCGGTTCATGCTCTTTGCTACTCCTGGTGGGGTACTGTTGTGGGCTTTACAGTTGATGGAGGTGTCTGCTGAGGTATATCCCACAGGGGCTATTGTAGTCAATTGTGATGCTGATGAAGGATGACCACAGAGCCACAGTGACCTCCCCTTATCTACATCTGACAACCTTCATGATTGGGTGGGTATATGGTATGTTTCTGTGAACACTACAGCCACATGTTTGTCCAGTACATGATATCTATCACCTTGTGTCCCCAGGTCTCTCATTACATGTTAGGTACATAATGGGTTAACACCTGTGTGGTAATTTGTGGGCACTTACTGTATATCCACGGTGGTTGTCTATACACAGTTCTGCAATTAGCTTGCTGACATGGCTATGGCTCCAGTTGTCTGTTTGTAGGTGGCCCTTTTGTGGGTTGCTTGTGTCAGCTGGGGGTCGGATATGGTGGGCTGTTTGTACTCCTCTGCATACATGTTCAGTCACAGTCCTTCCATGTTGGCCTATACCTATGGGACATATATACAGAATGGGGGGGGGGTCCCAGGACCAAGCCTTGTGGGATGCCACTCATATCTGCTTTGTAGTCTGACATGGATGCAGCATGTCTGACCATGTCAGTTCTGTCCTTGGTCTGGTTTGCAACCCCTCTACTGACATAGGGGTATATATTTAAGCTGGTGAACATATCCATACTGAACTCGTAGGGTATTGTCTAGAAGCATATGCACGGTCCAGCTACACTGTGTGGACCACATTGCCCTCATCAATGACTTTAGTGACTGTTTCAAATGAATCAAACATGTTTAGGGGCAGGATCTGCAGTTATGACAGACACACTGTGTAGGGTCCGGTATCAGTAGGTCCACAATAGCTTTATGTCTGCGGTACATACTGATCCTTTCCATAGCTGTGCAGGCCAAGCTTGTCAGGATCCTGAGGTGGTAGTTTGCAGTATCCATTCAGGCAACACCTTTGTTGTGAAGGACCACTGTTGTTGTACACTGCTCTTTGGGTACATATCCTGTGGTAAGGCTGACATTGGGCAGTAGTGTGATTTGGCATTCCATTATTCTTGGAGTCCATGTTGGCCTCAGCCCAGGACACCATCATATACCTTTGCTGCTGTGTGTTTTGCTTTGCAGATGATGGCTGTTACCTCAGCATCTGCAATGTCAGGGTACCAGCAGTCTGCTGGGATAGATATTTTGCATTCTGGGGGTTGCACTGCACCTGTCAGGTTGTATGTTAGCAATATGTGTGTGTGTTTGGTATGTTGTTTGTAATATCTGTGTGATTCGGAACATATCTGTGGATTCCCAACATGGTTCCTACCATCAGTTAAGTAAGCCTTGTGATTATCCTTAGTGTCCTGTACAATTTGTATCTTCATAGGTTCATGGGTTCATACTAGGCTATCCACCCTAGGGCATTAATAAGCCAAGCCAGAGTGTGTGTGTCTTTCACCACCCCTTGCTATGTGACTATTATGGCCATTTATGATTTTCTTTACTGTGCCTCTGTCTGGTCGTGACACAGTGAAGACCCCCAGTATACATGTACCATCATCCATCCACTTGGCAATATTCCTGTTGAGGGGTGTCAGTGAGGGGCTCTGCCTAACATGGATTGGGATCCTGTTTCTGGGTGTGGGGAGCCTCTGGGTTATGTATCTGTCCCTCCAGCACATCCTATTTCATTATGTGTTGAGGCTGACATCTGTCACTCTCACAGCTCCAATAGCTTTGATTTCCTGTGGTGGAGCATGTCCATTACTCCTGTGTTGGACATGGCCTTGTACAATAGACATACAATGCCTCTGTGTAGGCAGTCTGTGACTGCATTCAGCTGGGGTGTCTACAGCCAGGCAGCATATGACATATATTTGACACCCTTTATCCTCTTAGTGGGGTACCTTTGAGGTCTTCCGAACCGCTGCAGGTGTCACATACGGTACATCCCATATGAGTCATTGTACTAGATTATGGGTCTGATAAGGGAACAGTACATGGGCACAGTGACCTCTGTTGATGTAGATGTGAATCCTTTCATGATACGGTGTCCAATATCGACAATCTTCCTAGCCACATTGGCATTGTGAGTGTCACATGACAGATTACTGTCAACTTGTGTCCCTAGGTCCCTGATTACTCCTTGCATACATAATGGTGTACCACCTATGTGGTAATTTGTGAGTACCTTGTCTGGTATTTGGTGGGACATTCATACTGTCCAGTGTCTTCAGGATGTCTGGGTGGAGTTCTTGTGTGTCGCATGCTACAGACTGTACAGCAGTTTTGACTACCCTTAGGTGCACATGGGTGGCCTCCGCTGCTTTGTGCATTGTCAGTTACCTGGCCGTATGGGTGTCTGTGCTGCATATGGATACTCCCCCTCCTTTGAGGTTTTGGTCCAGGTGTTGGGGCCATAACGCATGATATGTGGTATAACCTGGTAGTGCTGGTGTGCTATCAGTAGGCTTGCAGCAGGCTTCTGTCACTGCACAGACATCGATGTTCTCCATACTGGGAAGTGCCTCAGGGGCATGCATATTGCAGTTTACACATCTGGCATTGGTCAGCATTACCCTTATATTTCTTACCACTTATGTTTTCTAGGGTGGTGGGTAGTCTTTTTGGCCTTGCCTACATACGGCTCTATGGAGGTGGCAAAGGCCTTATCCAGTATCCAGACACCCACGGGCAACAGGTGCAAGCCATCCCTGGAACAGCAGCATGGCTTGTCATGCATGATATCTCAAGCAGACAAACATTAGACCCTCTTGGACTGACAGCTGTAACTGTGCCACCTGTTAAAGATGATCATTCTGTGTTTGTACTGTGGCATCATTCTTGGTGAGGGTTGGATGCTGCAAATGGCCAGTGTCATACCGGCCTGGGGTACATACTCAGAGAGCTCATCCATGTCTCTTTTCATGTAGTCCAGGGAGGTACATCTCAGGTCATTCACACCAGCATGGACATTGAGTGCATCATATTTCTGCTTGCTTTGGGGTGACCTGCGTACTTGTGTTATGTGGTATATTGTGGCAGCCTACAGGCAGCTTACTGTACCCTTTCCCTTGTTCAGTCTGGTGAGTGGGACAGCAGTGTGTCTGCCTATACAGACACCTATTACAACTGTAACAGGCATGTTGTTTCTCCTTCTGGCCTGTGACTGTTTGGCACACCAGCTTTGTGTACTATGTGTTGCATGTGCTATGTTTGGATGTTCTGGTTGCTTGTGATCTGCTTTGGAGGCTTCTGTTGGTGTGGTGTGTTTGTAATTGGGGCCTCCGGGAATGTTTTTCTGTGTATATGTGTTTGGTTTACAGTTGTGATAGGTCTATGTGGGACTGGGTTTGTGGTGTATGTGGTTACCTTCTCCTCCTGACTAGTTTTGACAGTACTGAGTTGGGGGAGCTCAGCCTCCAGTTTGGATACATGGTTGCATCTCTCACATATATTTGTATTTATTGGGGGGAGTTGTGGGTTGTCTGTGTACTTGGGCCAGGTGTCACATTGCCTCTGGATTCACAGATTCTACTTGTTGTGGCTGGCCTTGTGGATTGTATGTGGTATGGCATCTGAAAAGTCACTGGCTCTGTTCCTGCACTAAACCTGACTAAATTTCTACCCCTCTATCTCATTTCTTCCCCTGCATCTCTCCCCCTTCCTGAACAATTTATCTTTTTACTTACCTTTTCCTCTTCACTGAAAATTTGTTTAATCCTTTCTTATCCTTTTTTTTTACTTTACTCTTACTTTCCTCACACTTCTCCTCCTACCTTTCCCTGATTTTCGCTTCTCTGTAGTTTAGTTTATTTATAGGTAATGATATTAGTTCCTATTAGTGAATTGTTTTTGCATGCAAATCTTTCCTTTTTGTCTTTACAATTATCCTGGTGTTTTTGTTGTATTACACTTCAAATGTGGTATGTTTTTATATATACTGTGGAGCTTTTCTCCCCGGGCCTCTACTGAAAATGGAAATATATCCAGCTAGACTAGCCCGGTCAACAAATGTAAAATAAAATAAAAATTAAAATGTGTGGACATATTTTATTGCCATACTACTGATCAGTGATTACTTCCCTTTTTATGTTTGCTCTATCATGTAGTAGCTTCCTCATTCTCTTGCATGGTTTGGTAATGGCTGGAGTCCAGCATGCCAGATGCCTGCGTGTATGGCATTGTGTCTTGTTGTTATTTGTGATTGCATACTCCAAGCATTCCTGGCTGTGTTCATGGAATGCCTGTATAACATGTTCTGTGGTGTGTCCCATATTCTGCACTTGCACAGAGCCTTTCGTGGATTCCACATCGGTTTGGAGGGGTGCAACCTATGCTTTACACATGTTTTTCACTGTGGTGTTCTGGCCAGGGACTGGGGTCGGGATGTTTATATCCAGTGTGATTACTCTATGGTCTGGTCTTACCAGTGAGGGATACTCTTCTCATCTTGCCATCCAGTACACATGTTGCTGATTATCAAATCCAGTATGCTTACCCCTCTTGTGGGAGTGGTATGTTGTTCCTGGGCATTTTGGTTTATGGATTCTGGGAACTTTTCTCCAACTGTGTTGGTGCTAGTATAATGCTCCCAGTGTATGTCTGGGTATTTTCAGTCAAGCAATATAATGTGGTTTGGGGGGGCTTGATATATTCATGTATTCCAACATAGGCCAGGTGCAGTTCCTGGTATTAGGACAGTAGTCTGCAGCAGGCTATATACTGGGAGGCGGTTTTAGCCATTGGTATTTGACCATGGCTAATCCATGCTGCTTCTTGTTGTGGTACCAACATGGGGGTGTGGTTATCCTTGACATTTATTGCTAGTCACCCTCCTTTTGTAGCTTGTTCCAAGTTTTGCGGCTGTACAGCACAGTATGAGGTGTGACCTGGTAGTGTTAGGGTGCTGATGTGAGCATTGACCCAGTTTTCTATTACAGGACTGATATCTACATTCTCCATACTGTGTGTGTTTACACTGCACACATCTTGCTGTTTAGACTTCTGGCATTGGGTAGCATTACATCTAGGTTCATATCCCTTGTGGTACCTATGAAGGTGGGTTTGTGTTTTGAGACTTACCTATTCAGGGCATGCTGTGGGTACAGACAGCCTTTGCCAGTATCCATGGGGCATGGACTGATAGGTGCATGCCACCCCTAGCAGGTGGTGCATCATGTCATGCTCCGCATGTCTTCCCAGCCTGAAACACATTGGCTCCCCTTTGAATAACTGCATTACTTCAGCCAGTTATTGCACTTGATCATCCCATCATCATTTTGTGGCTTCATGCTTGGTGAGGGTGGATGTTAGTCAGGGTCCTCAGGTGTGCATATAGTACATGGTGTTACATTACTTAACACATGGCATTCATGCCTCAGGTGGTGCTGCAGGGCTGCCTCTGTCGGATGCATATTACACTCCCTGTACATGTTTGTGAGAAGGTCATGTCATTTTAGGCATCCCTGTTATTATTTGAGTGAGTCAGAGGGGGTATCATTCCCAGGGTTCCTACTGAGCCAGTGTATGTGCTATGCGTTGCCTCTTTGCCAAGGCCAGGGCATACTGGGCATGCCTCCTTCTGCCTACTGGGGCAGGCTCAGGTTGTTCCTCCTCCAAGTCGCGCTCTGCCTTTGATGGCCTTGGCAATGGTGGGGGCTGTTTGGCCCAGCCCTATGCTGGTCCTGCTGCAGCTGTTTTCGCAAGATCATATTATGTAGCATAGCACATACCATGACAATTTGGGTACATGTAGTTGGTGTGTACTGCAAGGCTCCACCAGATGTGTCCAGACACCGGAACTGTGACTTGAGCAGCCCAAACACACGCTCTATTACATTACGTGTTTGTGCATGTGCCTCATTATGGCGTTCCTGTTCAGGTGTGTGTGCATTTCTGATGGGTGTCATCAGCCACGGCTCCAGTGCATAACCTGCATCCCCCATTAGGTGTCCATGTGGGATGTCCCCATTGGCAAATGTCTGGTACAGCTGCGTCAAATGCCAGATGTGGGAATCATGGTAGCTCCCTGGGCAGCCAGCACACACATTCATTATTTATGCCCTGGGCATCACACACGACCTGGCAGTTGATGGAGGGGAAACCCTTGCGTTTAATGTAGGCCCTACCCCGCTCACCGGCTGGTGCTTTGATGCGTATGTGCATGTAGTCTATTGCACCCACTACCTCAGGGTATTCTGCTATTTGATGGAAGAGACGCATATTGCTGGCCAATACCTCATGGGCATTGGGGAAATATACATGATCACCGACATGTGCTGACATGGCATCCAGGAACTGGTGCAGTACCCTGGAGGCTGATGCCTGTGATATCCCCATCATATCACCAGTTGGTCTTTGGAAGGTACCTGTTGCTAGTATACTTAGGCCAACACATACCTTGGTTTCCACTGGGATGGGTTCCCCTCTGTTGGTTCTGTGTGTGAGGCGTGGCCTGCACAGCTCAACTATTTGCTGCAGGAGGTCTCTGTCCACTCTATAGCGCTCTACTATCTCCAGCTCATGTAACCCGTGGTAGGTGATCCTGGGCCTGTACACTCTTCTCCGTCTCCTCACTGTGGGTTGTCTGGCACCATCTGCATTGACACCACCCTCAGCAAGTCGCCTATGTCTCATTATGACAGCTATGGCAGCCCCTAACATTTCTGCTCTGAGTTAAGCTTTTTCAGTTTTCACTTCTAATAGCTTACTCCTGTCTTGCAGTGTCTCTTGAGAGAAACATCCTGCACTGCTGTTTGCAAAGTTTTAAGTGCTGGGCTGGGCTACTATTCTGCCTGTGTAATTGCCTGCTT
Source organism: Protopterus annectens (assembly GCF_019279795.1). Classification (NCBI taxonomy): domain Eukaryota; kingdom Metazoa; phylum Chordata; order Ceratodontiformes; family Protopteridae; genus Protopterus; species Protopterus annectens. Next base: position 1,880,783,175 of record NC_056735.1, on the reverse strand, counting down.
CTAATTGTTTTCACCTGCTAGCTCCAGCAGTATTCCCTGCTAGCTTCCTACTAATTCTGTTGCTTCCTTTTTCCTTTCTGTTTCCTCAGGGGTGTGCAGCGTGCATACCCGCCGAAACACGCTCACAGTGGCTTACACACGCACACACATGCTTACACGGTTTACAATCGTCTTATTCGGGTTAAAACGTGCACACACCCGCGCAAACAGTTACAAGTCTGCCAACAGTCTCCTACATGCTCAGTCTGCCTTACACGCGCACACACTGCCCTACTCATGCTTCATGGCGTGCAGACGTGCGCATGCACGACCAGCAAGAAACTTTAGTGTAAGTAACAGTGTACACCTTCCATTTCTTGACTTTCCCATGCTTATCTTGGGGCACTCCTCTTTCCCTGATCTGTGTCTGTCATCTGTCATGTTACACTGACCTCCAATGAACTGCATTTCTTTCTACCATTCCCCCCTGTGATGTCACCTATCTCCTACTGTATTCCTCCCCCTTATGTATCTCTTACACTACTCAGACTGTGCTCATTTGCTATGTGACTGTGGGATTCAGTATCCTAACCCTCATTTACATGAGATTGCCTACTAATGCTTAGTTACATGTCTTAGACTCAGTTTCCCCCCTTAGCAACCACTACACGGTGGCCATGTTGTTTTGGTCTGCTGGTCCCTGCGTTGTCATTCCATGTATTGCATAAAACCCACATTTGTGGGTTTATAACCTTCATTTTATGTTTTATACAGTGCAGCCCATTTGCGTGGGGTTGCGCTGCGTTTAAACATCGGCGATCGCTGAAAAAAAATTATATTTTATTATTTTTGCATCGGGTTACCTTGCCATTGGCCACATATTTGGCCATTGGCATGCTGCCTGACACATATGCACCCTTTATTTGGAGCTGACATGGCTCCGTTGTGATTTTGCAGAAAGCGTACTCATTTGTCAACTGAGTACATTTCTGCAGCTAAAACGCCTCTTACGGGCTGGTTTCTGCTTGGATCACTAATATACCTCATTTGCATACCTTTCAGCTGCAAGTGAGGTATTTATGTCCACGCCCAGTCCATGTAAGAGACGTTTTAGCTGGTCTCTTACACGGAGTTTAGGGCTGTTCCTGGATCGTGAGGCTTGCATGGAGGTTACACGTCTCTTACACTCCGTGCAAGCCTTCGTGAATCCTGCCCATAATGTATGAATGGAACGTACCCACTGACACATTTCACATATGTGCATGGGCAGCAAACAGCATCTGGGAAATTTTCCATCAGCTTATCCTCCACCCATTGGAAGTTACACTGCAAACTTTCTAAGCGCCTTTGGAGTGAGTGAGTTAAGATGTTCTGACAGCATATGTGAATAGAGTAATATGCATTCAGAGAGTTAAGCATCTACTAAAGATACATTGATCACATGAGCACAAGCATATGTGTTTGTGTGTTTGTGGGTGTTTGTCTGTCTGTCTGTCTGTGTGTGTGTGTGTGTGTGTGTGTGTAAATGTTCATCTGTGCAAATATGCTTATGCTAGAAAGCATTATTATTATTATTATTATTATTATTATTATTATTATTATTATCCTGCAAAATATGTTGAGCATATTAACATACTAACCTCTTGAGCACCTTAAACTATGGAAACCAAGAAAATTTCTACATTTATTTAAAAATACTTGTTTCCTACATTGGCACAACCTTCTGTTCTTCTTTATAAATTGTGTAATACAGACAAATTAAATGCAGTAAGCAAATAACTGCAGTAGAAGAGCAGGTTATGAGTGCTCCAGTGCATAACCTGCATCCCCCATTAGGTGTCCATGTGGGATGTCCCTATTGGCAAATGTCTGGTACAGCTGCGTCAAATGCCAGATGTGGGAATCATGGTAGCTCCCTGGGCAGCCAGCACACACATTCATTATTTATGGCCTGGGCATCACACACGACCTGGCAGTTGATGGAGGGGAAACCCTTGCGTTTAATGTAGGCCCTACCCCGCTCACCGGCTGGTGCTTTGATGCGTATGTGCATGTAGTCTATTGCACCCACTACCTCAGGGTATTCTGCTATTTGATGGAAGAGACACATATTGCTGGCCAATACCTCATGGGCATTGGGGAAATATACATGATCACCGACATGTGCTGACATGGCATCCAGGAACTGGTGCAGTACCCTGGAGGCTGATGCCTGTGATATCCCCATCATATCACCAGTTGGTCTTTGGAAGGTACCTGTTGCTAGTATACTTAGGCCAACACATACCTTGGTTTACACTGGGATGGGTTCCCCTCTGTTGGTTCTGTGTGTGAGGCGTGGCCTGCACAGCTCAGCTATTTGCTGCAGGAGGTCTCTGTCCACTCTATAGCGCTCTACTATCTCCAGCTCATGTAACCCGTGGTAGGTGATCCTGGGCCTGTACACTCTTCTCCGTCTCCTCACTGTGGGTTGTCTGGCACCATCTGCATTGACACCACCCTCAGCAAGTCGCCTATGTCTCATTATGACAGCTATGGCAGCCCCTAACATTTCTGCTCTGAGTTAAGCTTTTTCAGTTTTCACTTCTAATAGCTTACTCCTGTCTTGCAGTGTCTCTTGAGAGAAACATCCTGCACTGCTGTTTGCAAAGTTTTAAGTGCTGGGCTGGGCTACTATTCTGCCTGTGTAATTGCCTGCTTCTAATTGTTTTCACCTGCTAGCTCCAGCAGTATTCCCTGCTAGCTTCCTACTAATTCTGTTGCTTCCTTTTTCCTTTCTGTTTCCTCAGGGGGGAGCAGCGTGCATACCAGCAGAAACACACTCACAGTGGCTTACACGCGTGCACACATGCTTCCACGGTTTACAATCGTCTTATTCGGGTTAAAACGTGCACACACCAGCGCAAACAGTCTTACAAGTCTGCCAACAGGCTCCCACATGCTCAGTCTCCCTTACACGCGCGTACACTGCCCTACTCGCGCTTCATGGCGCGCAGACGTGCGCATGCATGACCAGCAAGAAACTTTAGTGTAAGTAACAGTGTACACCTTCCATTTCTTGACTTTCCCATGCTTATCTTGGGGCACTCCTCTTTCCCTGATCTGTGTCTGTCATCTGTCATGTTACACTGACCTCCAATGAACTGCATTTCTTTCTACCATTCCCCCCTGTGATGTCACCTATCTCCTACTGTATTCCTCCCCCTTATGTATCTCTTACACTACTCAGACTGTGCTCATTTGCTATGTGACTGTGGGATTCAGTATCCTAACCCTCATTTACATGAGATTGCCTACTAATGCTTAGTTACATGTCTTAGACTCAGTTTCCCCCCTTAGCAACCACTACGTGGTGGCCATGTTGTTTTTGGTCTGCTGGTCCCTGCGTTGTCATTCCATGTATTGCATAAAACCCACATTTGTGGGTTTATAACCTTCATTTTTATGTTTTATACAGTGCAGCCCATTTGCGTGGGGTTGCGCTGCGTTTAAACATCGGCGATCGCTGAAAAAAAAAAAATTATATTTTTATTATTTTTGCATCGGGTTACCTTGCCATTGGCCACATATTTGGCCATTGGCATGCTGCCTGACACATATGCACCCTTTATTTGGAGCTGACATGGCTCCGTTGTGATTTTTGCAGAAACGTACTCATTTGTCAACTGAGTACATTTCTGCAGCTAAAACGTCTCTTACACGGGCTGGTTTCTGCTTCGTGGATCACTAATATACCTCATTTGCATACCTTTCAGCTGCAAGTGAGGTATTTAGCATGTCCACGCCCAGTCCATGTAAGAGACGTTTTAGCTGGTCTCTTACACGGAGTTTAGGGCTGTTCCTGGATCGTGAGGCTTGCATGGAGGTTACACGTCTCTTACACTCCGTGCAAGCCTTCGTGAATCCTGCCCATAATGTATGAATGGAACGTACCCACTGACACATTTCACATATGTGCATGGGCAGCAAACAGCATCTGGGAAATTTTCCATCAGCTTATCCTCCACCCATTGGAAGTTACACTGCAAACTTTCTAAGCGCCTTTGGAGTGAGTGAGTTAAGATGTTCTGACAGCATATGTGAAAAGAGTAATATGCATTCAGAGAGTTAAGCATCTACTAAAGATACATTGATCACATGAGCACAAGCATATGTGTTTGTGTGTTTGTGGGTGTTTGTCTGCCTGTCTGTGTGTGTGTGTGTGTGTGTGTGTGTGTGTGTGTGTGTGTGTGTAAATGTTCATCTGTGCAAATATGCTTATGCTAGAAAGCATTATTATTATTATTATTATTATTATTATTATTATAATCCTGCAAAATATGTTGAGCATATTAACATACTAACCTCTTGAGCACCTTAAACTATGGAAACCAAGAAAATTTCTACATTTATTTAAAAATACTTGTTTCCTACATTGGCACAACTTTGCTGTTCTTCTTTATAAATTGTGTAATACAGACAAATTAAATGCAGTAAGCAAATAACTGCAGTAGAAGAGCAGGGCAACTTTTATAGCAAGCTTTGCCAGAAGTAGTACAGGTGACACATATTAACATATAACAAGATTGTAAATATTAACATTATGAGCCAGATCTCCCCTCCAAAATAACCAAAATAGTAATGGCAGAGAGCCTCAGACAACCTGCACTTGCTACCCCAGTGTGGAGATGGCATACAAAATTCTCCAATCCTTAACAATGTTATCAGTTGCTAATGATATCGTAGTACTATCTTTCATGAACGTTATATTTCTGAGATGATCTACTTTATTCATACCTCAATCATTGCAAGTCAAAGTATTAAAAAATGTACACAAGGATCAGCAAGAGACAGGAGGAACAAAATCCTTAATGACAGAAATATGCAGTTTTCAAAGATTGTTATTCAGGGTTTCATTGCATTCCAAGCAAATGCACTGAGCAAAATGGTAACAACCATTCCGATAATGCAGTTTGAGGTTGGCTAAATGCTTAAGGTGTTTACCTTATAGACAAAAGGTGCAGGGTTTGATTCTCACATGCGGTAATTGCTAGGCTTAAAATGGCCTACAAAGGCAGTTAGCCTAGTACTAACCTAATCTATGAGCCCTATGTATAGGCAGAGCATAAAAGTGTTCATAGCCCTGTACATGTGGATAAATAGTTGCTATTACTGATCATTACAGTAAGATATCCATGTATGGATACATCATTTCCACATCTGTTATTCTGTCATCTGAAAAAAAAAGTAATTATCTAACACGTCTTTTTTTTTTTTTTTTTTTTTTTAAGAACTAATAATGGACTACCATTTAATGGGAACAAGTTTGGGATTTTTGTCAAATACATCCAATGTAATCATAGGAAGACAAGATCTTTATAGCCAGAAGCTAATGGTCTTACCAAAATATTTTAGTACAAATGTGGAAAGGCCTTTAGAGCTTTATATAAATAAAACAATTTCCTCATAACCAGTAAATACGTGTGAAAAGCCTGAGAAGTACCCATGGTGCCTGCTTATATGATATACTTCTTACTTTCCATATTCTTGTCTAATAAATTTTGAATGAATTGAAGCTTACCGTTTTTCTTAGGTCTATGTTGTGCAAGTTCTATTCACAGTTAAACCAAATACAAATCTTTTTCATTTTGCAATGTGGAACAGAAGTCCATCCATCCATCCATCTTCAACCCCTTTTCCCATTTTGCACATAGGGTCAGGGTGTCACTTCAGCAGTGACAATCATCTTGAGCCAAGACTTACACTGCCGGGTGGCTTGCCCTGCCATGGTAGTTCATTCGTACCACACACTCAAACACACACTCACACCTACGGCCAATTTAGAGTGTCCAGTCCACCTACTGCATGTCTTTAGTATGTGGGAGGAAAGTGGAGCACCCAGAGGAAACCCATGTGACCGCAGGGAGGAAATGCAGACTCTGCACAGAAGGAACCCCAGCCGAGAATCAAACTGGAGAACCTCTTGCTGTGAGGTGACAACACTAACAGGTGCACCACCACAACCACCCCCCTTCCCAAAAAAACTATGATTACAGTGGCTGTATTTGACAAAAATCCCAGACTTGTTCCCAATAAATGATAATAAAACAACAGGTTTTGTAACAGCACGTATTTTCTGAACAATAAGAAGCCTGAAACTCTAACGCCTGGCATTATTGACTTGTATGTAATCTTCAGTGATTTACCATAAAACCAGGAACAGGAGGAAAAAAATATGAGGCAAAATTAGAGATGTTCTGCAAAATCAGGGAAAGTTGAGAAGTACACTTTCCTGCGTACTTCTCCACAACTTTACTCAAGATTTTTGCCATCATCAGCATCATCATCAACCCCCTCTTTTTCCATTTTCTACATGGGGTCAGGGTGTCATGTCAACTGTTGCTTTCTCTCTCAGTTCAATGCCTCCTACTCTGTTGGAGGTCTTTTCTCATACAATCCTTCCATCTCATTGCTGGTTGCCCTCATTTCCTCTTGCCTTCTTTCTGTCTGTGCCAAATCTTCTTCACCAGATTGTCTTCTGCTTTTCTGCATATGTGCCCAAACCACCATAATCTGTTCTGTTTGACTCCCTCTGCAATGGGATCTACACTGGCTTCTGGTCTTATGTCCTCATTTCTTTGCCAGTCCCATAGTGTGCATCCTACTACCCAACTCAAGAACTTTATCACCACCGCCACCTCTAGCTTTTTCAGCTGCTCTGGTTTCTATACCATATAGTAGTACTGGTTACACCACTGTTTTGACCTCCTCATTCAAACTTCCCTTTACCTCAACCAATCCTCCCAGATCCTTTAAGCTGTTAACTTGTTCCACTATTTTCCCTTCTATCTCAGTTCTCAGCTTCTTCTGATTTCCTCCATTTGCAGCCATTACAACTGTCTTATTTGTACTCAGTTTCATCCCATGTGCCTTTAGTTTTGCATTCCACTCCCCTATCCTTTGCTGAAGTATTTGCTAATATTCTGCCTGTAATGCCAAATTGTCTGCTTACAGCAACTTTTTGGTCTGTCCCCTCCTACTTCTTTGCTAATGTAATCAATCCATCACTAATATAAACAGTAGTGGGCTCAGAGCTGAACCCCGTGTCACAACCATTCTGACTGGTAACCCCTCTGAGAGTCTGAGCACTGTTTGTATGAGTCCGAGTATGTAGCCTGCACTAATTCTACCAATGTTTCTGGGACACTGAACTATCACATGACTGTCCAAATCAGTTTTCTTGTAACCTTGACATATGCTTTCTCCAAGTCTAGGAATGCCCAGTTGGACTCTTTCATTATCTCTAGCTGCTTGCCAACTATCTGTCTCAGTGCAAACATCAGGTTGGTTGTGCTGCATCCTGATCTGAAACTAAACTGCTCATCTCCCATCTTACTTTCTACTACTTTGCATATTCATTTATCAATCATCCTTTTCAGAACTTGCATGCATTGTAACAGCAGTTTGATACCTCTGTAGTGCCCAAGTTGTGGATACTGCCTTTGTTCTTGTACATTGGCCCTACTATGCTTATTCTGTCCATACTGCTCCTTCAGGAGCCATTTCTCTCCTGTCGCACCTAACATTTTGATAATATCTGTTGTGACCTCATCTAAGCCTGCTACTTGTCCCTGACTTCATTTTCCTTGGTTCTGTTTTGACTTCATCTAGGGTGGGCTCTTCTTCATCTTTCATCATAGGCTGTGTCTGGGGCAGAACAGATTCTGTGGAGCTTTCTTCATTTAAAAGCAGCTGGAAGTATTTCTTCTTTCTGCCTTTGATGTCTTGTGTACTGGTGAGCAGGTTTTTGCTGGTATCCCTTATAAAGGGTGTCTGACTATCTTCTTTATCTTTCTGTCTTTGCTTTGCAACCTGATAGAGTTTCTTTGTGTCATAGGTACTTTGTTATTCACCACTGCTTGTCAACATTTGTGTTCTTTGTTTATTTGTTCATGTACATAATTTTTGTATACGTTCATGTATATAATTTCACTATTTCTGTAAACTGGATCTTGTCTTCTCGAGTCTCCACTGAAAAAGGGCTATATGGCTCAGCTGGACCAACCTGGTTAACAAACATAAAATAAATAAATAACTATACTGTGTTACTTTCCAGAAGCTGGTTTAGTGCCTCTGATGGCTTGTGCTTTGCTATTCCAACTCTTCTCTTACCATCTTTGTTAGCCAACCAGCATTCCTTCTTAGCCTGGTCCATCTTTTCTATCTCCCACTTTTTCCTGCACTACTTCTTTCTTTCTGTCTTTTGATGACTTCTTGAATTTCTGCATTCCACCACCAGCTTTATTTTATGTACCTTGCTTCCATACCTGGCTTGGTCGCATATCTGTTCTATAGTCCTTAGCCATGCTATTTTGAGGAACTGTCATTCTTTTTTTTTTCATCTCTACCTATTTGATATTCTTCCTGAGCTGCTGGAGTCCTTAGTAATTCCTTGAACTGTTGTGCTTTCTCTCTAGTTAACTTCCAGGTCATTAGCCTAGTCTATTTTGACCTTAGAAACTTCTCTGACCACTGATTGCAGCTGATTGCGGCAACCAGTGGTTTATTCTGTGGGCCCACTGTTTCATCACAGATGACTTTGTAACTTTGTAAACACTGATTCTACCTCGGTGCCCTTTCCTTACTAGCAGGAAGTCTATTTGTGTTGCATGTTGGCCACTCTTGCTAAACAATGTGTTTGCCATCATCAAGTCATTTGCCAGAGAGAAGTCTATAATGGCCTCTCCTTTATTCCTGTTGCCCCTCCCATGTGGACCAAAGCAGTCTTCATATCTTGTTCTCTCTCTCCCAATATGTGCATTTAGGTCACCCATAATCAGCAAAAATTCATGTTGTCCTGCTTTGTCTAGCAGGCCCTGCAACTGCTATCTGAATGCACTCTTTTCCTCACTATCACAACCCTGCTGTGGGTCATAGGCTGAGATTATGAATAGTGCCTGATCCTTGCACTGGAGTCTGCCATGAGCCTGTAACTAATTTTGTTGACATCCCTCACTGTCTTCTGAAGCCTCTGCATCACCACAATTCCCACACCATTTCTAGTCTGTCCTCTTCCTGAGTATTGGGCCAGAATCCCAAGCCAAGTGTCTTTGCTGCACTGCCCTTCCAGCCTGTCTCCTGGATACAGAGGATATCCAGCTTCCTTCTCACCATCATGTCATCCACTTCCAAGCTGCATCATGGCAGTGAACTTACATTGAGTGTAGCAATCCTTAGTTCATGTTTGTCAACTTTATTGATGTTACATCCATCTTTCATTCAACAGCACTATCCCAGGTAACCTAAACTGAGCAAATGGACACTGGTTGGTTATTAGCTTATTGACCCAGGGTTGCATGGTGGGCACACACTGGCTAACAGGAGGACATACACCCCTCCTACCATTAGCATATGCTCCTGGCATAGGTCAGAGCAAGCTGGATTCTCAACCCACTTATCAATAGCAAATATCCATGCCTATTTTGGTGATATCAGTCAACACAACCAAATCACCTAGAGCTAAATGTTACACCATTATGTTTATCACTCTGGCACAGCACACAGTCTGTGATCCATGCTCTTCTATCTAGAGGATACTGTGCATCACAGTTAATGCCCAAAGCAGTTGATCTGTACAACTCTTACCCCTATAAGCCACTGTCTAGAGTCTGTGCTGCTGCCACCAACTCCATTCTTGGGTGAGTTTGAGATAAGAAACACTCAGCATATGTTTAGGAGGTGGGACCCAACCCCACTAAGATACAGGGAGAACAGGCATTGTCTGCAGGTTAGGATCAAACCTTGTACCTTGTGCATGGTAGGCAAAGACATTAACCATTATACCGACTGATCTTTATTCTGTATATGCCACAACATAAATGAGGGAAAACATTTTTCAATATTACTCTAATTCACTTAAAAGCTAATAGAACAACAGATTTTTTTATGAGCATGTATTTTCTAAACAATAATATGTATGAAACTGTAATGTCTGGCATTATTGACTTGTCAGTATTCCTCACTGATTTACCAGAAAATAAGGAACATGGCAAAAAATATGAGACAAAATCACAGATGTCCCCAAATTCAGGAACAGTTGACCTTACATGCCTCTCAGCTTTTCAGTTCAAGAATTCTGGAGATAGCTAAACATAACTCACATAAAATGCTACTAGAACAAATAGATTTGTATCAGCATACATTTTCTGAACAGTAAGAAGTTTGAAACTCTAATGTCTGGCATTGTTGACTGTTCTGTAATCCACAATGATTTACAAAGAAGTCAAGAACAGGGCAAAAATATGTGTCAAAACCAGACATTCTGCAAAATCAAGGGAAGATAAGAGGTATGGTTCTTTCAGGCCTCTGCAGTAGCGTACATTCCTGTGGTTATTTACCACTTTTGTTGATCACAGCTGATCATCAGAAGTGGATGCCTGTTTGGGGAAACAGGAAGCATAGCTGTCAAGCGTACCTCATTACAGGGAGCAGTTCTCATTTTAATGTTTAAAATGCCATTTTCCTCACAGCTCCACATTGAAGATGTCTGACATAACTTAATGCTGTGATTTTGTTTAACAAATAGCTATGGTAGATAATATTGAAAGAATTGAGAAATTGTTATTAATAAGTAGTGCTTCTGTCTTCCACATTTTGCCCCTTTGTTTCACACTGCATGGCAGGGATTTCTCCATTTTTTGGAGATGGAGGTTTGAGAGTTAGGAGAAGTAGTCAGCAGAAGAAAGTAAATGGCAGTTTGCTGCTGATTGGTCACCATTTAATGGTCATTGTAGTTGCATAGTAGGGGTTGAACAACGCTTAGTGTTTGAAAATTCCAAATTAAAGTCCATTACTATGACTGAATGCTCGTTCACTTTTTCAGGCAGAAAACCACATACAGTTGTGGGCAGTGGTTACAATCCACACTGCCCATAGCATAATACACCTGTATTTATTTTTTCTCCTTTTTAATTTTTATGGGTGTGTGTGCCTATAGCAGCAAATGGAAATGCATTACTATGGGTACTATATGTTTCACTGTCCTCTCAGTGGGACTGCAGTAATATAGGGGATGTGAGTATTCTTTTTGAAATACCTTTATTAAATTATCAGTTAAGACATAAGCGCACACACATGAGTAGAAAAGAAAATAAGCACTATTAATGTTTTTCATTCATTATATATGGCAGATGATTTGCAAAAGCAAATGGCAGTTACAGGATCACTTGGAGGAAACAATACTTTTAAAAGAACAGCTTGGCCATTTATGTGATTCCTTCATAGTGAAGCGTAGTCTAACATCTCATAAGGGGTACATTCCACAGCATTATTACATATACATTTTATACTCAAGTATCTTATTAGAATTCCATGATTTTTTTACTATGAACTACCTTCTGGGAACAGACATAGGGTCTCTTTTGTATATAGCTAATCAATCCAGCTATTCACTGGCCTTATACTATGCTTGGTTTTAAACATTGGAGTAAGAATCCTATATATTTCATCAGAAAAATATTTTTTCAATACCATGTGTACAGTGCTTGTTAAGAAGTTTGTTCCTCTTATCTCCATCTGCCATTAGTATAAAACCATAAAGACAGTGAAAGCACTATGTATTTTCCTAATAGATAGCAGCTTATCTAAAATATACTAATAACAGGCTTAGACAGACACAAAAAAATCAGCGCTACAGAAGTAAATACATGGGGCACATTGTTCTGGGACCTTCCTTCCAATCATATTTTGCATTTAAGATTGACAGTAGAAATATGCAATTATTTTTCAAAGACTGTTGGTCAGCATATTTCTCACATACTTTGCATTTTCTCATGAATTAATTTGTATAATTACATAAACAAAGCTGTAGTCAGTCACAAGACATTTAGCAAAACAAGGCCAAACTATAAAGACATATTATTTATTATTATTTATGTTTCTAACATCTTCATTCAAACTTTCAACATTCCTTTGTTTCATTACAAAGCAGCATTATGAGGCTTGTCTATCTCATAGCATAAACACATTTCTGTCCTGAAATCCAGAAATCCATTTTGTCAGTAGTAATGTCTGAAATACTTCTACTAGAGAAATTCCACTGTGACACTTAAATGTTTGTATATTTCAAGATAGTTCAAACTTTGATTTATCCTATGTCAATAAATCAAATGTTTATCTACTTAAGAAAGTGCATATAAGAGAGTTCAGTTTAGGCTACTTCAGATGACCATATAGTCATTTTAGCTTTAGATAACTTAGCAGGATAAACATGAGGTATAGGAAAATGAACACTAGGTTAGTAACACACCTACTGGCTGGAGTGCTCGAATAGTAGTACTCACTCCATGTATTTAAATGTTTTATTATTATCAATGGTCTAGTACCTATCTTTTACTATTTTATTAATGTCCTACACATGAAGTGTAGCAAATTTAGAATCATAAACACTACAACTGAAAACCTTTTAAAGAGTATTATTTCCAACCTGGAAATAGACTGGTTATCCATGCCATGGTGAGCCATCAGCTCCTTTGGCATACAGATCATCTGCAATTTTAAGATGTGCCTAAATGATCTTAAAATTCCATTTCTCTGACGGAAATGAATGTGCAGCATTTTACCTCTCTTTTCTTACGGAGTCTGAGGCACTGACATCAGGTTGTGTAGGGGACAGACACAACCCCTCCCCCATCACTTGTGATAAGAAAGGAAAAAGCAACACATTAATACCTGCACTATTATGCTCTGCAGGACTATGTTGTGATCTATGTAATGTTCTATACACTGTCATCATTATGGCAGACCTGTTGAAAACCCAACCTCATATAGTAGGACATAAGGACAATGCTCTTCCCACTAACAGCTGTATTTACTTGAAAATAACATTGCATTACACTGCAATCTCATCAGCAATAATGAGGTACACTGCTGACATTTGTGTGGACTCTGCACAGTTGACACATGTGGCACTCTGTAGTGTCCTGACAATACAGTCTAATCTATCAGTATGGTCACACCTACAAGGCATAGATATGAGTCAAACGGTTGTATAGTCAGAATATATGTGTGCAGTTGGCAATCATGCTGATAGTACAGCAATGCAGAAAACATGATGACAGTCTAGAGATTACACTGCTGTAAACCTATATCTATAACAAAACAGTGTCATGATTACCAGGAGCAGGACCAATGGGTTGGCCAATACCTGACGGATCTGTGAAAAGTTGAGAGAGAGGTAATGTCAGTATCACAGATTGTTCCACTGCCACAAGGTAATATGTCCATATATCTCATATTTTCAGTAGTTAATGTGTTAGTTGTTATATTGGTCAAAATCTGAGCATGACAGTCAAACTGCAGTGAAACCCTTCTCCCTCCCCAAAAGTAGATAGACCTGACACCCACATAAGACTATGTATGCCCCAAAACACTGAATTCTACAGTATTGCAATGCTGATCAGACTAAGCATAACTGTATGCTCCTCTGCCGTGGACACTGTGGCACCCATATCCATGATGTAGGATGGGATGGATGCCTGGGAGCTCTCATGCATCCCTAAATTTGCCAGGAATTCCTCAGTGGCTGAGAGTAGTTGTTCCACTGCAGCCCTCCACCATTGCTTCCATGATCCCTGGCTACATCTGCTGCTCTTTTGTGTGCAATATTGATCATGCTCATTGCACGTTGTCAAACCTGCTCATATGTCTTGCTCTTATGACCAGCGGCATTGATATCATGAACAAGGTCAGCCAACAATGCCTCCCACTGTTCCCTGTTGTGCCTCCCCATGGACAGTAGGAGTTCATGGTAGTGATGGAGCCCTTTCAGTATTAAGGATCTCTGCATCCATGAAAGCTGCATGCCATCTTGCATACGTGTTCCCTGAAAGACAGCAACATGGGAACACATGGCAAGATGACATATGTGGAAGTACACTATGTAGAGATACAGCAAGGTCAGAATGGCTGGCAATGTCCACTGCTTGATCGCACATGTCATATTCCACAGTTTGCAAACATAGTAAGCATGTGGATACAACTAGGATACTAGTAAGAGTCAGGTATTCCTGTGTGTGCCATGACAGATACTGCTGTACATTCATACAGCTGACATTGTAGTCTATTGTAGTGCATCCCCAAGGGACAACCCCCCCTGATAATGTCAAAACCATCTCTGCCAAACAAATGGCAGTGTGCTATTATAGCCATTGCACAGGGAGAGTTCCATGAGCCCAGTGTGCCACATTGACAATATACATTCCACCCTTGATGTCTTGCACATCCTCTGTATGTGTAACAAATCTGGAGATCATTGACATGTCATTATCACAGTTCTAAGAAAGGCTTAATGCTGTAATCCCTATTTCCATACGCTTAGTCAGACATCTGCATCCTGATGTAAACAAGATGGTTACATACCTGATGGAGTGCAGTACTCCTCTGCTAATATGTACTGATAGGTAATAATTTGCATACGCGTGGTCTGTATGAGGAAAGTCTGATACAGAATAGCTCCCCATAGACAGCTGTTTGCCTTTTTAACATGCTTCTCATCAGCAGGTGACTGCTTCTTAACCAATATGTGGTTCTGAAATGCTAATTGCAGCCAAATCAGAAGGTTTGCACTATCATCAGCCAATCACATGCAACCACAGTGCAATATATAAGGCCTTCATGTAGATTAGATGCCCTTTCTAATATGTTGTGCTGTCCATTACTGGGGTGAAGAGTCTACTTAATCGCAGAGGGTAGGTCTGAAGCAGCAACTTTTACATAGAGCTGTATGTGCTACAGTCTGCAGCTACTGTGAACACTTTGGAGAACAACAAGTTGTAGCAGTGACTGTGGGATTTGTGTCAGCCTTGTTGTAGAGGCAGAGCCAGAGTGAGGCTACCCTTTCCAGTGCAATTAAGGCATGTGTTTAAGGAATGTATGTTAGACAACTGTATCACTTACAGAGTACTAGGCCACATGCTTGTTGTGTCCTTGAACAACATGGAAGGTAAATATTACAATATGTCCACCATTTGGGAGTCTGTCAGGCCATGTGTTACAGTCTGGTAGTAATTTGGAGTGTGTATGAGGGCAGTCCATATTACAAGCAGGTACTTCAAATGTGTATTTTAGGTGTGCAGCTGTGTTAATCAGCAATGTGAGTTTGAAAGGATTGTGTGGTGCACTCTGATATTAGTGACCCTCATTTGCAGTACCTGAGTTGAATTTTTCTGTGAATGCATATTAATACATGACATGACATTTTATGCACGTGTATGTTTGCTATAGGGATATGTGAAGTGTGTTTCTATCTGCAGGCCTGTGACTTCCATCAGTGAAATGCAGACATTTCATTTGATATGCATTGTGTGGATAAAGAGTGCATGACTCAGTCATTATTTGCTGGCTTCACAATACTAGAATTCCACTGCTACACACCACTGGATTTGAACCTAGGACTATGTGTGGCAAAATGCACTGTTCGCAAGGCATTTAACTGATGAGCTACTGAGTTACTGCTAGAGCAGGTGTATTTGCAAGATATATGTGCACACATACAGGCTATGACAAACATTTTATACATCCATCAGTATGTGCATGACTTTATATGGATGTATTTCTGCACCGGGGTCCAAGTTGAACATTCATTTTGCCATTAATGCCTTAGCAGGTGTCTTTTTACATGTTGCTGATAAAAAGGCACATTTACCTGCTATCACAGGCCTCACTTGCATCCATTATTATGTCTTTGGCTTTCTAGTGGTGTAGTATTGCACCAGAGTCCAAGGTACACTCCCATTTTTCCATTACATTTTATGATGTGCTGTGGTGCACAGATCCACTGAAACATGCTTAATGACTGTAACTGACAAATTACTATGTTTTGTTTAAACCACTTGTTTTAATTAAGAATTGTGTGGTGCAGCAGGGTAATGCACTGGTCTGCAGGCATGATGGTCTTGGGTATGAAATATGCCACAGCTGCAGGTGTGTATTTTGTAACTGTGTATTACACTTTTAAAAACACATATAGTCAATATAACTCTGTTTAGCTGAGCTTAGCAAAGCTGGGTGACACAGTGTGTTGTGCAGCATTGTGCTAAACAAAATAAAGAAAAGAAAAATGAGGAGATAGGAAAGTGGTGAAATGGGGTGCAAGCAGGGGGAAAAACATAGTGTAAGGCAGGTAGGGATGTGCATGAAGAGTGTAGGAAGAACCATAGCTATCCATTTCTTGTATAGCAGCAACTGTGCAGTTTGACAGAATTTGTAAATGACTTTGAACTCTCACCCTCAGAGAGAGGACTGAGAACAACATAACTGCATTGTCAAGCCAGTTGGCCCAAATTACATGTGTCCAGTGGGCACTTGTGAATTGGAGAGCTATGCATGGGGACCATATTTTTTGGGGGGAACAGGTGCACTTTTTTTTTTAAGATGAGAGTGGTATGTGTGGGGGAGGTAAGTTGGATAGGTGAAGATGCATTTGCAGACAGACAAAACAGGTAAGACAGCAGACAGGGACTGTGTGTGACACATGAGGAGGGTGAACACCTTGGATAGGGAGGGTGTTGTGGAATCTAAGTCCCATGTGCTTCCACAAGGCAGCAGCATGACTCACATCCCAACCCATGGGACTGCCAGCACTGCCTTAGGGCTGGCAGTGGTGGAGGCTGGGCACTGGGGTGAGGCTACCCCACCAGGTTAGCCAGCATGCCCTCAATCTGGAGCAGCTGGCGGTCAAAACCATGTTAGATTATCCTGTGCACCAATACTGACAGCCCAGGTGACAACTCCTCCTCCACCACCACTCCCAGAAGGGGCCTGTCCCCATCCTATGGGGTGATACTACTCAACACCACAGGTAGTGCAGTGGCAGCAGAGGGGGGACTATTGGTCTGGGTCCCAGATGTGCTGGGACCCTGTGCCACGGCTGGAAGGGGCAAGGTTGGTGGATCAGCCAGAATGGGCCTACCTTGATGTGCTGTGGTAAATGAGGTATAGCAATAAGTTAAGGTTAGTAATAACCAAGCCATTGTTAGTATTAACAGAATGGAACATCATATTTATTAATCCAAATCCATATTAATGTATATTACGTGCAACACAACATTAAGTAACACAACAACAGTCAGTATGTTGACAGCATGCCAGTAAGAATTAAACCATAAGGCCAACAAAACAGTTAGTTTAACAAAATATGTTAATATTGAATCATAATAAAACATAATAATGAATCACATTTTACCAAAATATAGTTAGCTTAACAAAATATGTTAATATTAGATCATAATAATTTTTGTTTGTGTCTTTTGGCTTTTCCCGGTTAGGGGTCGCCACAGCGGAACTCCGGTTTGCTAATTAGATCATAATACTTAACAATAATTAATAAATGAAGATGTGGGGTGGGGTAGAGAGAGAGAGAAATATTCCATTACTGACAATGTAGATTATATCCCTGAAAACACTGATAATAAATGCTCTACATGTGTGTAGTTTTGTTTTTGAGTACAGTGACTACAGTTCTTCTATAGCTGATGTAGCATGTACATACCTCTTAAGCTGTTAGCATGGGTCAGTATGGGCCAAGCAGTAACAAATGCAGGTACACAACTACACAGAACAGTTTCACATAATGTGGACTTACATATCTACCAAGGTGTTTGGTTAGCGGATTTGGTAATAATTGCATTCCAGATAATCATTTTTCTGGTAATCCTGTGACAGATGGATTAGGCAGTTTTGTACTAACTGACTGCAGCAATTATTCCACTGGTATAGTCCATGCAAAAAGAGACAGAAGACCACCATGTTGCATTGTAGCACTCAACTGTGTTTACACCTGAGATAATGACTATGGCTAGAGCCTAGATCCACTGTTCAAGCAATTAATTATGAGGTACAAACATACATTGGTGAGTAACCCAGTAATCCTACCTACCCAAATCAAATCACTCGGGGATCCTGATTTTGAAGGGGGATCCAAGATCTGAGAAAGTTCAAGTCAGTTTACTCACTCAGTTTCCTCCCTGAAAAATTTTCTACTTCCAAAATGTTGGCTATATTTAGGGATGCAGTCAATTGGGAACAACCTTTGTTGGCTCAAAGATCAGATATATATATGATATTTTCTTGAGGGCCCCAAATCCCCAAATCTCCCATCCTTCTCTCTATTGATCCCAGCATTGGAGGGTGTTGTTAAGAAAGCTTGTAGTTCTCCTCTTCTGGATGAGTCTCTGACTAAAAAAAGTGTTTTCAGGGCAGGGTGATTATGTGCTGACTATACATGCCCCTGGCTGACCCTCCTTTTGGACTGGTGTTAGGTGGGCCCTTAAAAAAAATGCTTTATAAAAATACTCCCTCTAAAGCCTAGTCCCAGACAAGTGACTGGAATCTTGGGGAAAGAAGCTGGTGAAAATGTTCCATATTCCCAAGTTTCTCTCCACTAATTAGGATAATTTTCAGCAGCCCAACAAATAGAAATCCCAACCATACAAAAAAACAAAAATCCCAAAAAATGAATGGGATGAAAACTAGACTAAAACTAATAAGAAGGGAATATGCCAATGCATGGTACCCATCTTTCCCAAGTGTCCCCAGGTGGTCCATCTCAAAAGTTAGCTCCTATAAAGGTGGCATGGCCATCAATAGTTTCTGACAAAAGGGTGCTCAAAAGTGACAGAGTTTGTTATTCCCTCTTATACTCTGACAAAATCTGGACACAGTGGTCATAGAACTGTTCTCTCCTTCAGAAAGAATGAAAGGTCTCTATTCTAGAATTTTCCTAGTTCCCAAAAAGAACTGTTGTGGAGACTGGTGTTGGACCTATCCTTTCTCCCACATGCCCTCTGCATTGCCCTTTAGGCAGTACACTACATCTCAAGTGTTTATCAAATGCCTTGCTCTGGTAATAGCCCACTGTTAGACTCTTGGTGTGAAGATTCTTCCTTACTTGGATGACTTTCTGATCTATGCTGAGTCTGTATCCAGGTGTTTAGAATTGTTGGAGAAGGTTTGACCTGACCTTTCCCTTCATCAGCTAGTTCAAGTTGAACCTAGTTGAACCTTTGCCATTACAGGCTTGCATTGCTTCAAACGGAGAGGTACAATGAATGAAATCAATAATGGCCTTTCTTCCCAAAGACCTTCCCAAAGATACAAGACTGTGTCTTACCAACTAATTTCAAGAACATCACCTGAGCAGGAAAATTCCTAAAAATTCTAGGATTGATGGAATCCATAATTCTTATGATACCACTGGTCCAGTAGTAAGTCAGGAATTCTTGGACTCAGCACCTACATTCCTTAGAATCTCAGTTGCCAGTGTAGCCTTTCATCAGATGAACACAGGTCAAGGCCACTTGATAACCTAAAGACACAAGAAAGTACATAAATATCAAGGAAGTGTTGGTGGTGATCCATGCTTTGAAAGTCCTTCACCATCTTTGGACTTTGAATCCTCTTCTGGTAGTTATGGGAAATTCCACAGTGACATAGTACCTCAACAAACAAAAGGGTACAAGGTCCTATCCTCTGTAATAATGGCTTAGGAGCTGGGTCTACATCATTCCCTGTATGAGTGACAGGTCAAGGCAGTGATATTCCAGGATCTAGTCCAGATGTGGGGAGCATCTCAAATAGAGCTGTTTGCCTGCTTTCAAAACTGACAGCTGGAGAAATTCTGTTCAAGGTATCATTGCAGGCATGCTCGGAAGGCAGATGCATTTTTGTTCACTGGGAGAGGAAGGAAATGTTCTTGCATCTATTTTTTCCTTTCAATTGAGACCATCATGACAAGGCGAATCCAGGCAAGGTAAAGGAGCACTCTACCCACTCTTTTCGATGTTTTTCTAAATTCAAAAGAGACTTCACTTGGACCATTCTCCATATGGGACTGGACCTATCCTTCTTCCGTGTGTGTGTGTGTGTGTTTTTAGATTACACATACTGACTTCCCTGTTTCTGTCAGGTGTGGAGAGGCAGCCAGGAGGAACAGGAAGAAAATATGGGTGGATTCAGCTTGGCTGAAAATGGTGAAGGAAAAGACAGGTATAAGGTTTGGCACCTCTGGGTGTCAAAGCAAAAGTGGTAAGAGCATTAATTTTAATTAATAAAGAGACTTTTTGCGACTTGATATTTGAGACAGGGCAGTCCATGGAAAATGTTTTGAGTGCATATGAACAAAAGAAAAATATTTATACATGTTCAGAATATTGCATGTAAGCTTTTTACAGACATAAAAGAGGAATAATGATCCAGTTTAGAACTGAAGTTGAAGCAAAAGAACTGAAAGAACATTTGTTAACTATTTGTAAAGAAGTAATGGACACTACAAAAGTATATGATGAAAGAGGACTATGGACTAGGAGATGGAATGTGAAGTAATACTAAAAATGGAAAATGATAATGTTATTCATGTACTTAGTATTATTAATGCTCATGGTAATAGGGGTTTTGTGAAATACAGGGTACAACCAAAAAACATGTTATTTTTGAGGAAAAAATGATCATGTAAGTAAATGAATATGATAAAAAAAATTTATTTATTGGTAAAACAGGGCATAATGCAAAAAAAGTGATTTAAAGTGCAAACAAATGTGGCAATACTGGTCATTCATGGCTAGAATGTGAAATTAATGTGCAAGAAAATGAAAATTAAGTTATACAGGATAAAGCAATAGTAGAATGTGTTATACATGAAAATGTGCAAAAAGATGTAACTGATAAAGAGGTTATACATGAAGTTAAAAAAATAACAAGGAAAAAGAAACAGAGGAGACAAATGAGGAAGAAGTGGATTGGTGCACAGTAAGAAATAAAAATAATTTGATAAGGAAAAGAGTTAAAGAAAGGAAAAGAAAATTCAAAAACATAATGCTTAGAGAAAATACGAAAGGAAATGGATAAACATTTTATTATACTAACTTCTCTTAAAAGCTGAAAATAGCTTTAAATGTGAACAGTATGAAAAATCTTAAAAGGAGAATAGGTATATTACAATGGTGTGCTGCAGTAGATGCACATATTATTGTTTTGGAAGATATCAGATTATTAACAGAGGAAGAAAGAGCACAAACTGAAAAACTTTGGAATGGGGTGGTAGTTTGGAACACGGGGAAAGAAGCAGGCTCAGGCATATGTATATTATGTCAAGAATTCATTAAAATATTAGATGCAACCATGGTAGAACTAGGCCAAACTATGGTAATAGACGTGAGATGGAAAAAATATGTGTACAGAATTATAGCTTTATATGCGTATTTAACAAAAAGAGAGATAAATGATGTTTAAACATGTTCTTAAATATATCCAAGATAAAAAGCAGTCCCCTTGACAGGCAAACACTCCTTCCAAAGGATGTTCTTAAATATGTCTGTGTAAATATGGACATTATAGTGGTGGGTGATTTTAATTGTAATTTAAGGAAAAATAAGAGCAATTGTGATGTTAAAATGGCTAAAGAAATTATGAGAAGTGGAAAGTTAAGTGTATGGGAGAATAACCACTGGACCTATAAAAGGAATGAAATTAGGACAGAAATTTATTATTTTTTAATATTTGATCATTTAAAAGTTATAAAAAAAAGGAATTAAGTATACTGGATTTTTGGATTATGTGGCAATATGGGTTAAACTGCAGGAAAATTAAGAATATATAAGAATAGGAAAACGAATAAAGAGAATTAATGAAAATGAATTATATTTAGAAGAGAAAAAAGAACTTGTGGAATTATGGAAAAATCATATGACTATGTGGGGGTTTTATGAGAATTGGACTGTTTGGTGGTTTAATTTTAAAGAAAAATATAAAAAAGTGGAGCTCCCACTGTATTTCATTGTAGAAGTAATAGACTGTAGTTTTTCATTACACCACAAGGTAGATCTCTTTTTAGAAATATAAAAGACAATTTCGAAAGTGAAAGAGGAGACTGGAACACTAGCTGTAGGAGAGAAGACTGAAACAGGGAGCTGAAGGGAAAAAGGGCCTTGAAGCATGACTGGATTTTCTTTTCTAGTGCTTTGGGGACAGGGAAGTAAAGTAGCAGATTGTGTCTGTTGTTTGCTGAAATCCTGGATGATGGTATTTTGTGGAATCAGGGGAGAGGTCTGAAACCAGTAGTTCCACGCCTGCATATGATTCAGCAAGAAAGGAGTTCCTTTTGGCCTAGTACAGAGAAGCCATAGGTGATTACCAGGTGATTTTTCTACTTTTCTCATCAGAGAAACCATGGTGCCTGGTCACTAGGATATTCTGGATGGACTGGTGAGAGGCTTTGGCTGTCATTTTATATTTTTATAAGATTGTGGATTCCCCCCTAAATGCTTTGTGGATTACAAATAACTGGGATCCATATGAGCTACAATTTGGGCCCCATCATGCTGGCAGCAAGTAGTCACTGGCCAGTGAACAGGGTATAATAGAGTGTTTAATTGTTGGTATTTTTAGAATTGATCAAGGGGGTTGAGGGTGTTAGTACTGCTCAATGACATTGTATTTTCTCATGTTTGTATTGTTGCATTATAAATCTTCATTGTTCAATGACATTGCATTTTGCTCGTGTTAGTACTGCTGCCTTCAAGAATTTTGTTGCTCAATGACATAGCATTTTTTCATATTTGTATTGTTGTATTGTAAATCTTCATTGTTTAATGACATTGCATTTTGCTCTTGTTAGTACTGTTGTCTTCAAGAATGTTGTTGTTCAATGACATTGCATTTTGTCATATCTGTATTGCTGTATTATAACTCTTTTCTTGCCTAATAACATTTCATTTTCTCCTGTGTTTGTATTGCTGCATTATAAAGCATTACTGCTCATTGGTATTGCCTTCTTTGTGCATGTTTGAATGTCAATACCTTTTTCTGTCGAGTTCTGGGGAAAAGGGTGGATGTATGGTTTCATTGCATGCATATCTCACCTTGCCTTATTGCTAATTGGTGCACTGATGAAATAATTTGTTTGTGGATGTAATATTGCCTTTTAAACTAGATGTGCCACCTAGAAAAAAAATCTGTCATTCCTGCCACCTTGGTGTGTTGGGCCTAAAAGGGGTGTCACCAGATTCAGGTAGGAAGGAACCTATATCTACTTCAGCTACACCTGTGGGTGTGCTACAGAAGTATTTTAGAATGTATAAGGAAGAAAAGAACAAAAGAAAAAGAGAGATATAATATATGAAGTCAAGAAACATTAAGAGACTTATTAGAGAAACAAAATCCTATTATGAAAAAGAAAGAGAAATATATAAAATGAAATAAATTAAGATTAACAACTTGTTATATAAGCAAAAATATTGTTAGCAAGGAAAGAAAGAAGAGGTAGTACCATATTTGAGCAAAACAATAAAAGAAGGAAAAATAATAAGAGAATTAAAAGTAAAGAAAGTAAGCAAATAAGAAAGCAAGAAGGAATACATGAAATAATTAAAGAATATGTATTGGAATTATTTGTTAAGAGAGAAGAAAACATTGAACAAATTTATAAAGGTGAAAAATTAAATAAGGAAGATAATGTGTATTTAAAACAAAAATAACCATAAAAGAATTGAATGAAATTCTAAAAGATATTAACATGAATTCTGCAACAATACTGGACAGAATTGAATATGGTATGTATAAAGAAAAATATGGTATGTATAAAGAAATGAAAGAGTGGCAAAAAATAATTTTTATAGAAGTTATGAATGAATGGTTAGAAACTGGAATTAAAAAAAGAGATATGTACAGGAGTTATACAATTTATATTTAGGAAATAAAGAGGAGATAAACAATTGGAGAACTATAACATTGAATAATAAAGTTTATAAAATTGTTATGAGAATAACAACAAAAAGATTATAGAAAAAAATGGAAAGAATGTATAACCAAAGTGTATTTGAAAGACAAGGAAAAGGAAGTCAAGAGTTAATATGGAAAATAAGAGAAATAATTGATATCATAAATAAAAATGTAGAAGTGAAGGTTATGATAGGGGATATAAGTAAAGCTTACAATAATATTCAATATCAATCATTATGGGGAATTTTGCAGGCATATAATGTAAGCAAAAAAAATTACAAGTAATAAAATCTGTTTATGAAAGGAACTATGTGAAACTAAATGTAAATGGCTGGATTGGAGAAGAAATAAAACTAGAATGTGAAATAAAGCAGGGCTGCCCAGCTAGTAGTGTAATTTTCTCATTAGTTATGAATGTAGTAGTGAAGTAAATTAATAAAATATCAAGTAGTGGAGGATACAAAATGATGAAGGAAGTACAATTGCCAATGATATATAATTATGCAGATGATATTGTATTAATTGTTAAAAATAAAATATGGATGAAAAAAGTAAATGAAAAATTAAGTATACATTTAAAAATGCTTTAATTATAAATAAAGGGAAAGTAAAGGATTTGGTTTTGAAAGTATGATAGGAGATTTTGAGTTCAATGAAAAATATATAAATATATTAGGAATAACATTTGTAAGGAATGAATACAGGCAACAACAACTGGACAATGTACTCAAAGAAGTCAAGGATATGACTATTTTTTTGAAATCATATAGATTTTAATATAGAAAAAAGCACACTTGTTGAACACCATGGTAATAGGAAAAATTACTTATGTTACTAACATCTATATGATTCTTATTAAGTATGAAAAGGGATTAATGATGATTATATTCTGTTTTATATGGGACTCTAGACTGAATCCAGTCAAAAGAGAGATTTTGTATATGGAAGAAGAGCAAGGAAGTTTGGGTTTAATAAATCCAATAGTACACGCAGCATCTTTAATTTTATATAAGGTATTAAAAGGAATTACGAAGGAAAATAAAAACTTGATAAAAATGATACTATATTATAAATACAAAGAATTGTGGGAAGGAATGGAAGTTACAAAATGAAGTAAAAGCATTGTGAATGAAGTAATGAAAGAGCAACAAACAAAATTATGCTATGGAAAAGAAAAAATTATATGTGAGAAAATAGAAAGGAATGATACTTAAGCATTATGAAAGCATTTTGTTGCATTGATCCATGGAAAGATTCAGAAATAGATAAGAAAAAAGCCATAATGATGAGATATGATAACTATAAAAAGATTAAAGAATGTAATGATTTTTTATGGAGATTATCTATTAGAAAATTGCCAGTTAAGTGAAATATGCCATACAAAAAAAGCAAGATGGAATTTGCAATAAATGTGGAGAGTCTGAGACTACTGGGCATGTGTTTTTGAAATGTGAAAGAGTTAATAATTTGTGGAAAGGAATATGTAAAGATAATAGGGTGAAAAGTTTAGTAAAATTTGAACAAATAAATATGGACATAATGTAATTTGGTTATTATGGTGCATGTAAACAGGAAGAAGTGAAGAAAATGGACAGAGTAATATTTTATGCATCATGGACTATATGGAATGAGAGATGTTCCCAGGAAGTAAATGCTCTTTATCCAGTAACAATAATATATAAAAATAAATATAAAACACAAACAGCCGAAGAGCAAAACAGAGCTGTATAACTCATACGGCATAAAATACTATAGCAAACTTTGTACATTGTCAGGAAAAAGTCAGCAAGGTGATATAAAATTTATAAAGGCAAATCGATTTAATAGAGTAAACTGGTAGACGGTTGAGGGAAAGGATTAGGGAGCATATTTACAAGATATGTAATAGAGCTACCAATAACACCCTTTCAAAACATGTAATAGAAACTTCCATTTTTCACATGTTTAAGTTTCAGGTATTACAAATTAATACACCTAGTAATAGAGGAGGGGATATGAAGAATTATACAGAGAGATGTGAAATTAACTGGATTATCAGGTTGAGGGCAGACCAGAAGCCTGGTTTGAATGATAAAGTACCAATCAAACCTTTGTTGAAGAACAAAAAGTTAAAGGCCAGGTACTAATATTGTGTACCTTGATGGGTTGCACACTACACATTACAGTTGGATTTTAAAAACAGACCTTAGTTTGTTATAATAGGTTTTATTTACGTTTTATTTGTATTTATGTCTACACATCCATTGTATATATTTTTTGTTTTATGTAAGTGATTACTTATGTTATAAAATATAAATAAAAATAAAAAAATATATATAAGTGCTTAAAGCATTTAAAAAACTCTGAGTTAGTGTATATACCTTTTAATTAGTTGAGAATTAGGAAGTGATGTCATAATGATGCATGTTTTAAATGTATATAATGGATTTCATTATAAATTTATTGTTGGCTTGATAAAGCCCTTTTTAGGTGAAAGCACTTGCCAGTTTACTCTATTAAATTGGTTTGCCTTCATAAATTTTATATCACCTTGCTGACTTTATTTGACAATGTACAGAGTTTGCTATAGCATTTTATGCTGTATCAGTTATACAGCTCTGCTTTTCTCTTTGGCTGTTTGTGTTTTATTTTTATATGGAACGAGAGACTAAATTAAATTAAATACAATGGAAAATGTATTTTGACAAAGATTTTAGAAAAAATAATGTTTTGGTTGTGGATAAAAGAGTGGGGAGGAAATGCTTAAATTGAAGTTTATAATGTACAGAGATTTGTAAATAGATGTAAATAATGTAAATATGTAAATATGTAAATAATATCTAATGTATATATCAATAAAAAAGCTAGTCTTTTTGAGTGGGGGTGCTGTTTGTTGCTGTACTTTCTGCTTCTAGTCTGGGTGCAATAGCAGCTCAGAGAAGGAGGAAGGAGTATGATGAATGTGAACATTTCAGAGGAGTTATTTTATTGCAGTGAGGAGTTTGGAGATGAAAGGAGAGAGAAAACATAACTGCAGGTTCTGTCTGATGCAAAGGTAGTCAAGACTTTACAGAAGGATGATGTAAATAATGTGGAGGGTATGTGAGCTTGCATGGAAGGGCGATGTGCATGCTCAGGGTAATGTGAAGGTGGTCAAACCTTCAAAGGATTCAGAATTACTTTTCCAGGAGCAATTATTTGATGTGGAGAGTGAGAAACAGAAAGAATGGATCATTACACCATCCTAATTGGTAGGGTTGCAGGATGTTTATCTACATGATTTAATCAATCAAAGTGAGCCTGAAATTGAGAAGGCAATTTCATGGAGAGATTTTATAGCTAGAATTCAAGAAGAAATGGAGGAAGTGGTAAAAGAAAAGAAGTCTTATGTGGCTATAGTGAAATAGGGAGAAAGAACAGGAGAAAAGAAGAAATTATAAAGAAGAAAAAGAGCTGGACAGGTATGACATTTGGGATAATGTAATAGCACCATTGGATATTTCACCAAAAGAGGTAAGAACATTTATCCATATTAATAAAGATGCTTTTTGTCACATTATATTTGAATTTGTATAGCATAAAGAGACATTTTTGGGACAATTTGAATTAGAGTAAAACTGTAATCCATGGAACTTATATGTTTTGCAAGCATGTAATAGAGAAACTAAAAAGAAAATTATTTTCAGTTTCAAAATGAAGTAGAAAAAGAATCGCTAAAAGAGTATTTAAAGACTGCATGTGAAGATGTTATGAACTTTACAAAAATTGTTCATAAAAGAGGTTTATTGACTTGGGGTTGGGGTTGGGAATGTAGTATTACATTAAAAATGGAAAATGAAAAAAATAGTTTAGATCCCAAGTATGATAGATGTAGATAGAAACAAAGGCACTGTTTAATATTGGAAGCAACAAAAACAATTTTTCTGTAGGAAGGTAGTCATTTAATTAATAATTGGGGCAAAATGAAATGTTATATGTGTGGCAAAAGTGGGTCATGTTACAAAAATATACACAAAGATGGGAAGTGAAATGTTTTAAATGTAAAAAAAAGTGATTTATGGATTGATTTTAAGGAAAAAACAGGAGAGTATAAGGAGAATGTAGGTAGAAAGCAAGAGCTAGAGCAAGATTAAGAAATAGAAAGAGATCAAGGAAAAGAACAAGAATAGCAGATAACAATAGATAATCATGAGCCAGGAGAAGGTAGAAAAGTAAAAGATAAAATATAGAAAAAAAGAGATGAAGTAATAGTAAAAACAAATGACAAGGAAGAAATTAGTTGGAGGGTGGTGAACTGAAGGAAACATTCTAATTGGAAAAGGATAAAAGATAGAAAGAGGAAATTTAATGGTTTAGGTATGGAAGAAAATAAAAAAGGTAAAGGGTAATAAAAAGGGAGAAAGTAAGTAATAATCAATAAAAGAATCTTAGCAATAAATGTGAATAGTATAAAGAATGTAAAGAAAAGATTGGGTATATTGGAATGGTGTGTAACACTTGATATGGATATTATTATAGTAGAATATACAAGAATTTTAACAGAAGAGGAGAGATTACAAGTAGAAATGTTATGGGAAGATGAGATTATTGGAATATAAGAAAAGAAACATGCTCAGGTATAGGAATAATATGTAAAAGTTCAATAGGAATTTTGGATTTTACTTTGTTAATAAATGTTAGGGTAACAGTTGCAGACATGAGATGGAAAAAGCAGGTTTATAGAATTATAGCAGTTTATGCATATATGATAAAGAAAGAAAGAAAGAAAGAGAGGGGGTGTTTAAAAAATCCTAGATTATGTAAGTGTGAACATGGATCTAATATTAGTGGAGGATTTTAATTGTGGCCTGAGGAAAAAATAAAAAGAAGGTGGTGATGTTAAAATAATGTCATAAATAATTACACGAAGAAAGTTATATATATAGGACAGTAAACAGTGGACTTACAGAAGAAGTAATTTAAGAACAGAAATAGACAACTTTATTATTTCCAAATGTTTGAAAAGTATACAAGAAGGAATAAAAGTTATAGAATTCTCAGATAATTTGGCAATTTGGATAGAGATTCAAGAAAAAGGGATATATAAAAATAGATTAAGGTATTAAAAGATTAAATGAAAAGATTGAGATAAGGAAGGTATAGAAATGGTGGATCTATATCACATAAGTGAACGCTAAACATAGCGAATGCTAATATATCAAACTTCAAAGTCTGAAATCTGAAAAATGTGAAGGAATGGATCAGCAAATTTTTCCCAGGGAAAAAATTTGCTGATCCAAAAAAAAAAGGGTATACAGTCAAAATTAATTGAGGGCTTCACCCCCCACCCTCCCCAACTTAAATATGCCAACTCTGAGATCGCAACACAGTGGGGAAAACAACAAACCCCAGAGAACGGCCTAGAAATTTTTTTCCCTGGGAAAAAAAATTGCTGATCTGTTCCTTCACTGTTTTCAGCTTTCAGACTTTGAAGAGTTCACTATTTTTAATGTTTGCTGATGTGATATAGTCCCAAAATGGTTAAGCAATTATGAAAAGTTCATGTAGGCATGAGCAAATTTTAACAAAACTGGATAGTTTAATGGATAAGTTTTAAGGATAAGTTTAAAAAAATGTTTGCTGGGATGGCAAAATTCAAAAAGAAAAGAGGTGAAGACAAAACACAGAAGTAAGCAATGATGCTTTTAGAGATTTAATAAGAACTATTTTTTTTTCAGTGAGAGAAAGAAATATATGAGATTAAAAGGATGTTGCTTAAAGAAAATAAGATGAAAAGAAAACAAAAGTAGAAAGTTAAAAAATAACAAAACAGGATAATGAAGAATCAGAAAAAGAAATAACAATAGAAGAAGTGAAATATGTATCAAAAACAGTAAACATGGAATCAGCAACAGGATTGGATGGGATAGAATATCATAAGTATAAAGACACATTAGAATGGCAGAAAAGGTACTTCATGGGAGTGTTAAATGAATGGTTAAGGAAGGTTTTGGACAAGAAAAAAATATATGTTGTGCTATGATATTTATATGGAAAAAGGGGAAAAAAGAGGACATAAGAAATTTGAGAGTGATAGTATTAAATAATTCAGATAATATGATTTTATGAAAATAATAGAAAAGAGATTGGAAAATCAATTAAATAAAATATTAGAAGAAACAAAATTTGGGAAAAAGGGAAAAGGAAGTCAAGAGTTAATAATGATAATAAGAGAAATTACAGACTATATAATGCGTAAGAAAACAGAAGTTAAAATCATAACAGGTGATTTGATTAAGGCATTTGTCAGAATACATGAAATTTTATGGGACATAAGTGAGAAGGTATTACAAGTATTTGTTACAGCATAAGGAAAAAAAGTAAAAATCGCAGTGAATGGTTGGTTAAGTCAGCAAATAGATATAAAGAGTGGGATAAGATAAGGATGTCAGGCAAGTAGTAGTTTATTTGCATTGTTATGAATGCATTTGTTAGCAAAATAAATGCATAATTAAAAATATCAGAATATATGAATACAAAATGGATTAAAGTACCAATTATGTTTTTCTGTGTGGATGATATTGCTTTAATGACAAAGAACAAAGAATGGATAGAAGTAGCTATTAGGCAACTAATAAATATTTGAAGGCTATAGGTAAGTGTATGAATAGGGATAAAAGTAAAGGTTTAGGAATAACAGATACAATAGGAAATATTCAGTTTAATATTGAAGAAATAGAAGTATTATGTATAAAATGTGGAGTTAAAATGCAACAATGGGAAGATATAATAAAAATGAGGAATATGTGTTTACTTTGGAGAACCTACAAGTTGTCATATAAAAAGAAAGTATATTTAATAAATTCTGTATGATTGAAAAACAATTAATTTTTAGCAAATATGCTAATGATCCCTATAAAATATAGAAAAGAATGAATGAATATTTTGTTTTCATTTTTATATGGATCCAGACTAAACCCAATAAAAACAGATTTGTTATATGTTAAAGAAAAAGTAGGAAGGTTGGGATTAGTAAATGTAGTGGTTTATGCAACTTTATTTAATCTATATAAAGTGTTCACATAGATAAAATAGGAAAACAACTCTAGTTAGCATAATATTGAAAGGAAAATACAACAAAATATTGTGTATGATGAGTAATTTTAAACCAGCAAGGGAATGTGTGAATGCGGTAATAAAAGACTATCAAGAAAAAATATGTTATGGAAAATAATGATAAGTAACATAGAACATGATAGGAAAGAATGTTATTTAAATATAATGAATAAGTATTACCATGTTTATCAGTTTGAAAGTTTGTAGGGAGAAAAAAAGAAAAGCTATAAAAATGAGACTGTAGTGGTATAAGAAATATGTAGAATGCAAAATGTTTCTACGGAGAGTACCAATATAAAATTGCTAATGAAATTGAACCTGCTATATAAAAAGTAGAAGAAAGAATATGCAATTATTGTGGTGAAGTTGAAATGACAGAACATGTTTTTTAAGATGCAAAAAGGAGAAGAAATTATTGGAAGGTATTAAGCAAATAGAGACTATAAAATGGATATGTTGAAATATGGTCATTATAGTAATAAGAAAGCAGAATTTGTAAAGAAAATAGAAATATGTTTTCATAATGCAGCCCATACAGAATGAAAGCCTGAATGAGTTAATATTTAATGGAAAAAAATAATATTTTGTTTGTAGAAAAAAGAGTGGGGTCAGAGAATGAATGACAATAAAGAAAATGAAATGCATGTATAAAGCTGTGTAAATGATGGAAAATGAGTATAAAAGGATGTAAATAATTGTAAATAATGTATAGAATGTAAATATTGCAAATATTGTAGATATGGTATTTAATAAAGGAACCCTAGTCTGTTTGATAGATGTTAAATTTAACTACTCATGAAAAATTACTGATGATTTGTAACTCTGGCAACATATGGCACTTTGCCTAAATCTGAAAATCATTACACATAAATGGCTGTGGAAACCTATTAGGAAACGTTTCTGTTAGTTTAAATATTTACTTTGTAGAACTGAAACCTGCCTAAATATAATTGTTTTAAAATGTGTATGCATATACAATCTGTGAAAAAAAAATGCTGTTAAAATCAAAAGGTAATTTTTGCACAAAACTTTCTTATTCTTTTCTTCTCTTCTCTCTAATGCATCAAAATGTAGCTTGACGTTTGAGTAATGCAAATGTCTCAGTGTCTTGCATTTTACTTTCCTGTCTGAAGTGTTGTGATTTATGGCTGAAATTCAGTGGAAAGCTCTCTGCCTCAATTTTGTCTGCATATGTTCAGAATTTTAGGATTTATGGCACAAAGTCTATTTTTTGCAAAAGGAAATGCAGAATGGATTCTTTTCTTTTCAACCTGTCAAGATACAATTTGGTCTTAATTTATTAGGGAGTAGAAGCTCTGAAGAATATTGCCAGTCAGAACACTGTATATTTTAGATTGTGACATATTTTCCATCCATCTTCACTGGGTAACCCAAAACAACAAGGATCATAAGACAAACTCACATGTACTTTACTGTTTAGAGACTTTTAACCAATTTGTGTCTAGACTATGTACTGCAAGAAAGTAAAACTTTGAATAATAGCTGCAATGGCAAAGAGGTCTGTCTATAAAAAACAACTTCTGAGGATTTTGAGTATTTACATTCATCTGCCTGTATGTACCTTCTTAATTCTTGTCTGCAAAACTGTTAAAGATTACTTTTTGTATCTTTTTTCTTTTTTTCTTTTTGTTCCTGATGCTTGGCAGAGATTGTTTTGCCATACAGCATGTCATTAATGCTTTTTTATCTGAAGAGAAATTTTCTTTGAACTTTGAACTCATAGTCCGTACATATAATAATGAAATACTGAAGTTGGCATGTGTACCTGCATCCCTTTGTGAAGTGACCTCTTGCTGCTCTAGCCTCCCTTTATCATCATTTACCAGAAGGCACTTCAGGGTCTGTTCATTTTGGCTAGTTTGAAAATTTGGGACCTCATTATCCTTCATGTTTTAATCATTGCTTTCTCTGAAGGTATTCTGGATAATTCCATTGGTCAGCCCTGTGAAGGCTGCTAGCCTAGCCAGATAGAATTGTGCAGATAATTCTATAATTTGTAAATATGAATGTTGAACTACAAGCTTGTTTTTTTAAATGAAAGAATATGCTGTGAAATGTTGAACTTAAAACAATGTGGCAACATTGCCCTCTGCTGTTAAGAAAGCTAAGTCAAGCATTTCTTGTTGGTCCTTTGAAATTAAAATTATTTCATGACTGCCTTTAATGTTTACGATTCAGCTCTGGCCAGGCTAGATGAAGGCTACCTGCCTATTGTTTTAAGGCCAAAGTTAATGACCAGAATTTACATATGGAATGCCCTTTATTGCTCTGGTTTCTGCCTAAGTTTAAAAGAATGTAAATTCAGTTTCTGTCAGCCTGAGAACATCAGGAAAGTATGAAATGATGTAATGTTTTATCAGAACTGCAGTTTCAATTTAAACAGAGAGAACCAGAAGGCATTAAGCATTTTTGTCTTGATCATCCTTCTCACAGCACTCTGCCTGTTTTCTTGTGTAAGTTATCTTAGACTTGTGTTTTCTTTTAGGAATAGCTAGAATCTAGAAAGATTAGACTGTGTTTTTCTGTTATGTCAGAACTGTACTACAGAATTATTTTAAGTATTTCTGTGTGATCTCTGAACTCTTGACTAGCACTGACTGTGTAGTAGAAAGTATTGTCTTGTGGTTTTAATTATTTATTTTTAAATATTTTAAAACCTTTTAACTGTGACTGGTTTGTGTAGATATAATTTAAGCTCTATAGTACATTGCATATTTATAGTGATTACTGTACCAAGTCACTCTAATAAGCCTTGACTGTTTAGTCACATCTACCAATTGGATAATAATATTGGGCAGTAATAATTGGACATCCTCTTAAGGGCCTTTGAGTAGGTAATAAACATTAGCTGGGTGGTGGCAAGTGGTACTACCATATAGTCTGGGTAAAAGGGGCACAGCTGGAAAACCTGTGCCAGCCTTTCCCAGAAGTTTCTATGTGGTTGCATAAACTCTTATTTCAAAGTGTGTGTGTGTCAGCTACTTGGGCAGGGACACAAAACACTGGTTGGACAGAGATGGTGCTGGAGATTCTAGCTTGCCCAGCTGGCTGAGATCTGGACCCTATAGCTGTGTCAGTGGGGAGTCTTATTGGGGACCTGGGAAGCAAGGGTGTGACTAGCCCCAGGCTGACTGTGATTTCTGTGTGCTCCTAAGGGAAATTGCACTTTACTGTGTGTATTTGTTATCCTTTCCTCATATATGAGACACCCCCTCTCTGGTGTTAGTGGTGAGTATTGAGGCTCCTTGATTGCTGGGCCAGGGCACGGGCTTCACATTTGTAGTGACAGTGGTTGGGATATCCTCACATTTGTGTTTGGCAGTGGTGGGATATCCACATCACATATTAATTAGTTGTCAACTACTAACTGGCTTGTAGTGGTGTGGGTAATGTGAATCCTGTAGCTTGTGTATAGTGAGGTTTGAAGGTGTTTTGTACTCTAAAACAGCCATGCAGTGAATACTCAGAGTTCAGATCACAATTGTTTTATTTCTTTCGTTAACTTAGTCAGGGTGAGCAGGCAGCATGTAGGCAGAGGAGTATGGAAAGCTGACAAGGAGCCAGCTGGTGGAGATGTGCCAGGCTAGGGGACTGGTGCATGGAAACCTGACTAAGGCAGACCTTATTGCAGCCTTGGTTACAGCTACATCAGAAAACAGCAACCAGAAGGACAATCAGACTGGCAATGGAAATATAATATCCTCAGAGAATGGACAGCTCCAGCTTTCTGCAGTGGACTTAAAAATCCAGCTAGAGCTAAAGAGACTTGAGTTGAAGGCTAGGCATGTGGAATTAGAATCAAATGAGAGACTGCGACGTTTGCAGGCTGAGGAGAATGAGAAACTGTTATGTCTGCAAGCTGAGGAGCAAAAGAGGCAAAGGCAGCATGAGAAGGAGATGCTGACTCTTTGCCAGAGTCATGGAGGTAATTAGGAAGGGAATAACTGAGCCCCAGAAGCACAAAAGGTCAGTAAATTTCTACCGCAGTTTAAAGAGGAGGATAATTTTGATAGTTTCATTCATATGTTTGAAAGGTATGTAAACAGTATGAAGCTGACCAAGGGCTCTGGGTATGGTTCTTAACCCCCTTACTCCATGGTAAAGCTGTAACTGTTTTATCTAAAATGTCTGACGTTGCATGTTTTGATTATGCTGCTGTAAAAAAATGTCTGTTAGAATTGTTTAAGCTAACACCTGAAATGTATAGGAAAAAGTTTCATGAGCATAGATGAAAGGCAGATGAAAGTGTGTGTGAATATGTTGCTGAATTGAGCACTTATTTCCATAGGTGGGTGAGTGGCTGTCAGGTCAAAACTTTTGAAAAGCTGGCAGACCTTTTGGTGATGGAACAAGCCCTTAATACTTTGCCTGAGGACATGAGGATATGGTTAGTTGATAGACAATGTGCTACTTCAGATGAGTTGGGGAAGAAGGGAGACCTATACCTGGCAAGCAGGGCAGCCCGGCACAGGAAGGGGACCCCCAGTACTGCTTATGGATCTAAAGGAACCCATGGTGAGCAGTACAGACTACCACAACAGAATCTGCAAGTAGCAGGGGAAGCCACGAGTCCAGGTACACATCCAGGAGCTAGGGTTAAATGTTTTGCATCCAACCAGTGGGGCCATGTGGCATACTGGTTTCCACGGAGGCAAGGTGAGGAACAAAAGGTGAAGGAGCCAGTAAGTGGGAAAGACAAAATGCCAATAGTAGGTTGTCTTGAGACAACAGGGGTACTAAGCTACCATCCTGCAGATGTCCTGTGAGGGAAGGTTTTGAATAAGGCAGTACCATGTACTTATGCAGTTACATGCAGACAGGCTAGGAGACAACCATGTGGGTCTGGTAGCCTGAGGGAGACCCAGACAGGCTGCATACTTGCAGCCAGGACTGGTGAGGTGGTTACTTCAGGGAGGGAGCTACTCTGTAGCAGTGAAACTGAAGGTGAGCCACAGCTGGTTTTGTGTACTGATGGCCCCTTGTACAGAGTGACTGCAAAGGTAGAGATGAGTAGGAGTACCCAGGCTGACAGTGAGGCATCACTGTCAGAGGATACCAGACTTCCTGTGGAAGGGGAGCTGGGAAGGGTTACAAGGTGAGAGTTGAAACAGGCTCAGTTCTCAGACCCTACATTGCAAGGCCTGAGGTAGGTAGTTAAGGAGGCACCTAATTCTCAAGGAGAGGGGGAATCTGTATACTGGGACACAGGGTTACTATACAGAGAGTGGACCCCTGATGGAGGGCTAGAATGTGAGAGAGTACAGCAGTTGGTAGTGCCTAGAGCCTACCATCTGGTGCATCTAGCCATAGCCCGTGACATTCCCTTTGCAGGTCATATGGGTATGAAATGTACAAAGAGGCATATTATGCAGAACTTCTATTGGCCTGGAATTTCCAGAGATGTAACAGGGTACTGCAGGACCTGTGAGCAATGCCAAAAGGTAGGGAAGGCAGGAGACAAGGTGAGAGCTTCTTTGATGCCTTTGCCTGTTATTGAGGATCCATTTCAGAGGGTATGTATGGATATTGTGGATCCTCTGAGTACCCCAAGCTCCAAAGGGAAAACGTATATCCTAGTGGTAGTGGATTATGCTACAGGACACCCTGAGGCAGTGGCTTTGTCCTCCATTGAGACAGAGAAGGTGGCAACTGCTTTGTTAGAGATTTTCAGCAGGGTAGGTTTCCCAAAGGAAATACTGACTGACAGAGGTGCCAATTTCATGTCAGACCTGCTGGCTTGTCTGTAGAAGTCCTGTGGTGTGAAGTACATGAAGACCACCCCCTACCATCCCCATACTAATGGTCTTGTCGAGAGGTTAAACTCTACAATCAAGTCCATGCTACAGGAATTTGCAGATCAGTTTAAGAGGGAGTGGGACAAATATTCACCCCATCTGTTGTTTGCTTACAGAGAGGTTCCCCAGGAATCAACAGGTTTTTCACCCTTTGAGTTGCTGCATGGGCATAGGGTGAGGGGACCTCTAGATTTAATTCTAGATGAGTGGGAAGGTGAGTGCAAGTCTCACAAGGAGTCTGTTGTAGCATATGTCCTACACCTCAGGACAAGGCTTAGGGAACTCATGGGCTTGGCCCAGGAGAACCTGGCAGAAGCCCAACAACAGAAAAAGGTGTGGTAGGACAGGAATGCTCGAGCTAGAGAGTATGCTGTGGGGCAGCAGGTAATGGTTGTCATTCCTGTCAGGCACAACAAGCTGCAAGCAGCTTGGGAGGGGCCCTACAAGGTGGAAAGAAAGGTAAGTGATGTTAACTACATGGTGGAACTGCTAGGTAGATGGCAAGGGCACAAATTGTACCATGTTAACATGATGAAACCTTACCATGATAGGGAGGCCCTTGTGCTGAGCATTTGCAGTGGATTGCAGGAGGAGTCTGAGGGAGATCTGGGGACTGATCTCCTCAGTGACGATCAGGCTGACACCACAGTGGAAGGGGTAGCAATGTCCCAGCAGCTATCTCCTACCCAAGTTTGAGAAATCTGAGAAGTGTTGCAGGAATTTGGGGACATGTTCACTGGGAAACCAGGGTGCACCCACCTGTTGCAGCACCAGGTGGATACAGGACCCCAAATGCCTATTAGGCAGGCCCCTTATAGGGTGCATGAGAGAGTCAGACAGACCCTGAGGGAGGAGGTAGAGGAGATGTTGGAACTAGGGGTGATTCAAGAGTCCAACAGTCCCTGGGCTTCCCCAGTGGTGCTGGTGCCAAAGAAGGATGGCAGCACCATGTTCTGTGTGGACTACAGGAAATTAAATAGTCACACAGAGTTGGATGCTTATCCTATACCTAGGACAGATGAGGCCCTAAAGCAGTGGGGCTAAGTATCTTACAACCATTGATCTTACCAAGGATTACTGGCAGGTGCCCTTGACTCCCAATGCTAGAGAGATGGCAGCCTTTGTGACACCTTTTGGCTTGCATGAGTTCACAAAGATGCCCTTTGGGATGAAGAATGCCCCAGGAACTTTCCAGAGGCTGGTAGATCATATCCTAGCAGGAGCAAGAGGGTTTGGCCTTGCCTACCTAGATGATATTGCCATCTACAGCCATTCCTGGCCAGAGCACCTTCAGCATTTTAGGGAGGTGCTGGGCAGACTACAGAGGGCAGGGTTGACCTTTAAGCCAAGCAAATGTCAGGTGGGTATGGCAGAGGTCTCCTACCTAAGACTTAGAGTGGGGAGTGGTAAGATAAGGCCAGACCTTGCCAAAGTGGAAGCCATTCAGGCATGGCCTTCACCTGTTACTAAAAAGCAGGTGAGGGCATATTTAGGGACAGCAGGGTACTACAGAAAGTTTGTCCCCAGTTATAGTGCCATAGCTGCTCCCCTCACAGACCTGACAAGGAAGAACAGGCCGGATAAGGTAGTGTGGACCCCAGCATGTGAGCAGGCATTCCAGAAGCTTAAAGAAGCTTTGGGAGGGCCCCTTGTAATATCCAGTCCAGATTACAGCAAATAATTTGTTGTGCATGTGGATGCTTCAAGCCATGGGGTTTAACCCGGGCTGTACTTAGCCATATTTATTCAGCTGTAGAAAAGGAATGTCTAGCCATAGTGTGGGCATTGCAGAAACTTCAGCCTTATCTGTTTGGAAGGAAATTCACTGTTATGATAGATCACAACCCCCTAACATGGTTAAAGAGAGCCAGCCAGCAAAATGCCAAGTTGCTAAGATGGAGCCTGGGATTGCAAGCATATGATATGTCAGTGCAGCACCACAATGGGGTTAGCAATGCCACTGCAGACTGGCTCTCAAGACAGGGAATGAGGTGAGGTACACTCAGATAGACCTAACCCTCTCAAGTGGCATTTCTCAAGGGTCACTTGAAAAACTAGCTTGAGTTCTCTGGAGGGATGTGAAGGCTGCCAGCCTAGCCATATAGAATTGTGCAGATAATTCTATCATTTGTAAATATGAATGTCGAACTACAAGCTTGTTTGTTTAAATGAAAGAATATGCTGTGAAATGTTGAACTTAAAACAATGTGGTAACATTGCCCACTGCTGTAAAGAAAGCTAAGTCAAGTATTTCTTGTTGGTCCTTTGAAATTAAAATTATTTCATGACTGCTTTCGATGTTTACAATTCGGCTCTGGCCGGGCTAGATGAAGGCTTCCTGCCTATTGTTTTAAGGCTTAAGTTAATGACCAGAATTTACATGTGGAATGTCCTTTATTGCTCTGGTTTCTACCTAAGTGTAAAAGAATGTAATTGTCAGCCTGGGAACACCAGGAAAGTGTGAAATGATGTAATGTTTTATCAGAACTGCAGTTTCAATTTAAATAGAGAGAACCAGAAGGCATTAAGCATTTTTGTCTTGATCATCCTTCTCACAGCACACTGGCTGTTTTCTTATGTAAGTTATCTTAGACTTGTGTTTTCTTTTAGGAATAGCTAGAATTTAGAAAGATTAGACTAAGTGTTTTTCTGTTATGTCAGAACTGTATTACTGAATTATTTTAAGTATTTCTGTGTGATCTCTGAACACTTGACTAGCATTGACTGTGTAGTAGAAAATATTGTCTTGTGGATTTAATTATTTATTATTTAATGTTTTAAAACCTTTTAACTGTGGCTGGTTTTGTGTAGAGATAATTTAAGCTCTGGAGTACATTGCATATTTATAGTGATTACTGTACCAAGTCACTCTAATAAGCCTTGACTGTTTAGTCACATCTACCAAATGGATAATAATATTGGACAGTAATAATTGGACACCCTTTAAACAGTCTTTGATTAGCTGATAAATATTAGCTGGGTGGTGGCAAGTGGTACTACCGTATAGTCTGGGTAAAAGGGGCACAGCTGGAGAATCTGTGCCAGCCTTTCCCAGAAGAGTCTGTGTGGTTGTATCAAGTCTTATCTTAAAGTGTGTATGTGTCAGCTACTTGGGCAGGGACGTGAAGCACTGGTTAGACAGAGAGGGTGCTGGAGATTTTAGCTTGCCCAGCTGTCTGAGATTTGGACCGTATAGCTGTGTCAGTGGGGAGTCTTATTGGAGACCTGGGAAGCAAGGGAGCAACCAGCCCCAGACTGACTGTGATCTCTGTGTGCTCTTAAGGGAAATTCCACTTTACTGTGTGTATTTCTTATCCTTTCCTCATATATGAGGCACCCTCTCTGGTGTTAGTGGTGAGGATTGAGGCTCCTTTATTGCTGGACCAGGACATGGGCATCATAAGCCCATCAATCTTTCACTGAAGGAATGCTTTGCTATTGCATCCCCAAGCTCCTGGTATCTCTGTTAAATGTTAAGAACTTTGTTCTTCTTCTTATCTCTATCTGACATTAGTGCAAAATTAGTTAGCCATTGAAAGCAGTTGATAAAAACATTTTCCAGAATGATTGCAGCACATTTAAACTATACTAATAATAAACTTAGAACAGTAACACCACAGGACTATAAAACTAAATGTATGCGCCAAGTCATTCTGGAGCATTCCTTCCAATCATATTTTACATTTAAGATCAACAGTAGAAATATGTAATTATTATTATTTAGTGATTGTAAGTCACCATATTTCTCTCATATTCTGTGCTTTCTTATGACTTCATTCACATATTACAAAACCAAAGCTGTATTCAGTCATAAGACCTATAGCAAAACAAGGCCGGACTATAGACACAGTATTTATGTTTCTAACTACACTCGGAGTTCCTTTGTTTCATAACAAAGTGGTATTATGAAGCTTATCTAGCTTGCAAAATAAACATGTTTCTAGTCTGAAATACAGCAATACATTTTGACAGCTGTATTTTATGAAATAATTTTACTAGAGAATATCCATCATGACACTTGTTTTTTTATATATATTTTAATATAGGTATAACAGTCTCTTGTTTTCAAGTGGCTAAAATTGTGTATTCAGATTCAGAGATATACTGCTCTGGAAGCTAAAAGGTATGACTTGCAGTCCTAAGTGTGTTTTATAGCAGAATATGCTGTTGTTGTTATCTGAAAGTTTTGAAATGAAATCTCAGTGTGATGGGAACATAACCTTTCAGAGACATAATTTTATGGTTTCAGTTTGTGTGCCATTACGGCTAATCTATCATTTTTCATTATATTAATTTTTTACTGTGGTGAACTTCAGATCAGTATGCTGAGAACAGTAATGGCCTATAGTACTGCTCTACCGAGTTATCATTGTATCACAGGTAAAAAAAAATCTTTATTTCTAATGAATACAGATGTATTTTTGTCACTTCACTTACACACAGCCCTGTTTAGACTCTTATGCAGTAAACCACTTTACAAGATAAAAACTGTGCATGTGCCTT
Organism: Protopterus annectens; assembly: GCF_019279795.1. NCBI lineage: Eukaryota > Metazoa > Chordata > Ceratodontiformes > Protopteridae > Protopterus > Protopterus annectens. Next base: position 1,880,742,052 of record NC_056735.1, on the reverse strand, counting down.
TACAGGTAGAGCAATCAGCTAAGTGCATTTTATATCTAAGAATCATATTATTCTGTGAAATTTGTTATAATACTTTGTACAGCTATAGAAAAATTTCTCTTTATTGATCACCACTAGACAGTCTTATGTCATGATTTGGATGCTCTGGCTTTGTCATTCATTTTACAAAATAGTATTCTTATTACTGATTTGTTCTTATGAAACTAGAACCAAAAACAATATTCAAAAGGTAATATTTTTCTCATTTTTATATGTTACAGCAAAATGCATGTATTTTACATGCTTTAAGAGGCATGCCTTATTTGTTTCTGTCTTGTGTATTTATTTTAAAGCTATTGGGCTGTGCAAAACAAAATGAAAGTTGGATTATCAAGTATCTTGTCCAGAAAATTTCATAAGAACATTGTGAAGTAGTAGAGACAGGAGCGGCCTTAGGTCAACTGTTGCCCTAGGCAAAAGGGCTCCATGGTGCCCCCCCCACCCCACCACCCAGTGCCCCCATCCTAGTCTACCTACACCAAATAAATATTGGAAAAGTGTCCCTACTAGAGTGGCGCCCTAGGCGGCCGCCTAGTTGGCCTATGCCTAAGGCCAGCTATGAGTAGAGAGTTTTTCATTTGAACTTATTGTAAAATTCAGACTTGAATTACCTTTGCAAATCAACAGAGTGAAACTTTTTACAAAAATCAGCTATAAACAAATGTGTTTTAGATCTGTTCAGACAAACAAAATAGTACCATAAATATAAATCTGTCATGCTGGAATGCTTTTATCCCTAAAAAGGAATTCTACTGTATAGAATGATCTTTAAATTCTCTGTGTGTGTGTGTGTGTGTGTGTGTGTGTGTGTGTGTGTGTGTGTGTGTGTGTGTGTATTTGTATAACAAACAGCATTAACATTTTACTTTTTAATTACAATTCAAGATGTAGCTATTGCTTTGTCTTTTTTAAGGGTAGGAGCCCATCCAGCAATGTGTTCTAGATAATCATGCCTCTAACTTTCCAAAAAGTTTAATGGGTAAATGTTGAATGGTTTTGTAGTTCTCAGTTTTAAATCAAGGAGCAAAAACAGGCAAAACATGAAGTATTCTGGGGATAAACCTTCTGAAAATGCTTAGCAGTTATGGAGCTACATGTGTCATTAGTAATTGGTGGTGCATCTATTGTTATGATTGTGTTTTTGTGCACATTTGCAGTCTTGAGGTTTCCTCAATTTAAATGTAAAGAGTATTCCTCAGTTTTTGTAAAGATATTTTTGTAGGTTTTTCTTTTTTCTGCATGCTGAGTTTCATTGCTTATTTGGCAGTGCTTAGGCAACTTTCAACACTTAATTCAATGCTTTTCTTTGATAATTTCTGTGTACTGAGTCATACTCTTACTAATCTTGCTATCTGTTCCACACAATTTAAAACACAATTTCTGCCACCTTCTGTTATGTATTTTCTGTGCAAGTATGCATTTCAGTATATTAATTAATTTTCTGATGACTTCTGGCTGGCTGCGCTTTCTTTGTATACTTTATTTTGTCCTTATATCCCCACAATGCTTTCTATTTGTAACATTTTGTGATTCGCACACAGTCTGCATTAACTTTTGTATTGCCTTTGTTTATTGACAGTGTTTTGTGCAGCTCATGCAACTTTCTGGGTGTTTAGGTCACTGTTGGTTTCCCACTTGGTTTTGACATCATTACAGTGCACTTTATTAGTGGAGCTGGTTTTACAATATCTGGATGAGTCTACATTGGTTATAGCTTCAGTATGACAAAAAAAATAATTTTTGAAAAAGCTTCAAGTAGATAGAGAAAAGCATTTTTGCATGGGACCAAGAGCACTTGCATCTTCCATGTGGGGAATTTATCCACCACACCCTTCTTATTTATATGTACTAACTGCAGGAATGCACAACCTCAAGGGTTGAAAGTCCAAGACAACTTATTATCACTTCTGGCACAGTAATACAAAACTGCACTGGCAGTGATTTCCAGATGAATACAGTAACTGATGAGCTGCATTTCATGGAAGTAAATTTGAGCTTGTCAAGTCCACACCTGACCAAGGTTAGGGACACTGATGAAGATTACAACCTCGTGTTACCAAGATTTGTAGTTTTGCAAGGTAACAGACTGTAGTTGCTGCCATCTATGTTCCAGCATGCTATAAGCACTCACATATTCAATATTCTATGCTTTAGGAACATATACTCCCAATTTTTTGACATTTGACTTTGGTCTTTCTGCTTTTGGTCTTTTAGCATTAGAAATTTAGAAGCACGCTCGTTGAACTACGATACCTTAAATTAAAAGACCATTAAATAATCTGTCTATGGTTGTGTTCTTTGTGTGCTCTGTATATTCGCTGTACTTCATATGACAGTCTTTTATGTGTACATTATAGTGATTGACTTAGCTGGCTGACTGTTGCCTCATTTCCCTTTACATTGATTGCCTTAACTGGTTATCTCCCTGCATAGATCTAGATCATGAGAAGTCAGCTATAATGTCTGTGAAGGATTGCTGGGAAAGACTAGTAAGATAGAATATTTGACGCAGTTTACCTGGAATCAGTCTGGTCTTTAACTCAGAAGACTAAGACTTTGAGCAGTTCATGAGCTGCTTCCTGTTGCCAGGGGTACAGGGTTTGACTCCTTCTATCTCCATTTGCCTACTTTGTGACTCTTAACAAGTCACTTAACCAGACAGTACTCCAGGATCACCTCTGAAAAGGCATAATTTGTCAAATGGGCTTAAATGGTTAGCAAATAGATTAAAAAATAGCAGCCTCAGTGTGTAGTATCTGAGGGTCCTTGCATATTATTCTGGAAGTTACTGGAATATTCCATTTGATTGTATGAAGAAAGTTGCACTTCACTTATGTATGTATGTATCTTCAACACATATCATGTTTATAGCACTTCACAGTCCCCGCCAGTTAGTTGTTGTGTCTATATTATGCCCTGGGAAGAAAATAAACCTGGCGCCAACATTGCCCATACAAATAACAATTCATTGCACAGCAGTACAGTGACTAGCGCAGACAAATACATTCTTCATATCACAGATTTTGGACAAGGCAGTTGCTGTTGAAAATATCAGATGCATTTCCCATGTATTTTTTGGTGAAACACTAACATATCCATAATAATAGAATTCTTATGTGGCAATATTTAATGCGGTATTTCACACACAGTTTATTTTAGGCTACTATGACACATTGGTTTGCTAACTACATCAATAGTGGTATGTAGATTATACACAGGGGATAGTGAATTTATTATTTTAGGCCATGATAAAAAGGCAAAATGGTGCAAAGAGCTGTGAAAGACAGTAACAGGGATAAAAGAGGGCAAATATGTTAAATGGAGTATTCCAGGAAGCTCAAGGAAGCCTAGATGAATGCATATTAGCAGTGTCACATGTGAATAAGCCATCCCTGGGAGAGATAACGTTAGATGACAAGCATATTTACATGCTCAGTTTTGCAACTAGTGCCCTTGGTTTTGCATTTAAACCTTGTAATATTGTTATTACTTATTACGCTGGTAATAACACAATATCCTTAGTTTCTCTTCCACCTGTGTAATGTTTCTAAATAACTTGGGTATTTCTGTTATGAAAACTGCCATCATAATTTTTTGTCTATACAGTAAAACTCTCAATCTTAACTGTAAAAAAAAATACAAAGAGACAAGAGTCCTTGGACCTTCCCTGTCTTGGTCTATTTAGTCACTCCTGTCTTTGATTTGTCTAAGTTGTGTCAGTATCTGTTGAAATGTGTAACTTTCAGGCATGTACAATTCTCAGGCCGCAGCAATAACAGGATATAATAATAATAATAATAATAATAATAATAATAATAATAATAATAATAATAATAATAATAATACAGAGCTATTACTTCTATATTGTTTTTGATTAACTTTTCATTACAGTTGCACCATTCTACTGACATTTTCTACAATCTGTACCATCTGTCTGACAGTATTCAGGTTGTGTGAGTGTAATTTTACATTTCTCTCTCTCTCCCTCTATCTCTCACACACACATTTGTTTTCTTTCTCTTTGTTTCTCAGTTACTGTAAGCACTCATATACAAATTACAGATGTTGAGGATAATAAACACTGCTGGTATCAAAACTAAGTTTTGACTTCCATCATACTCAGTTCCTCGTATGGCAGTTTGAATCCTCCATAACTTTACCTGTCATCTGAATGCTTCAGACATCATCTGTTCAAGTGCAGACTAAATGTAGAACCAATGAACGGTCAGTAATGTTTAGGTTCATAGGTTCATAGGTTCATACTAGGCTATCTGCCCAAGGGCATTTATAAGCCTAGCCCATAGTTATGTGGCTTTCGCCACCCCTTTAGTTTGAATAAAAACTATGCCTATCATTTTGCTGTGCCTCTGTCAAGCAGTGACGCTGAAGTAATCCCTGGGGTATATCTGCAATCTCCCATCCATTGGTCAAGATTCCTCTTGAACAAGACCAGAGAGGTGCTCTGCCTCACATGTACCGGGATTTTGTTCCACAGCATAGGGAGTCTCTGGGTGATGAATCTGTCCCTCCAGCACGTTCTATTTATAACCGTGTCAAGGTTTAAGTCTCGCGCCCTTGTGGTTCTGAGGGATCTAGATTTTTTGAGGTGAAGCATATTCATCAAATCTGGGTTTGACATGGCCTTATATGTCAGGCACAGGTCACCTCTGAGCAAGCGGTATGAGACTGAATAGAGCTGGAGTTCTTTCAGTCGGGCAGCATAAGACATTTTTGAGACCCTTTATGCTTTTGGTGAGGAACTTTTGGGGCCTTTCAAGCTGCAGCAGGTGTCTGGTCAGATACATTCCGAACGGGCATTGTACTCAATCATAGGTCTAATAAGTGATGAGTACAGGGGACGGTGACCTCCCTTGATCTAGATGTGAATCCCTTCATGATCAGGTGGGTGATATAGAAGGTTTTCCTAACTACTTTAGCAACATGAGTGTCAAACGAGGCTACTGTCAACCTGGGTCCCCAGATCTCTGATGACTTTTCTGTGCTCAGTGGATTGCCACCTATATGGTAGCTAGGGGTAGCCTTGTTTTTGCCAAAGGGAATGACTATGCATTATTTGGCGTTTAACTACAGGCCATGGCTGTGGCACCAGTTATCGATTTCTGTGAGGCCCTTCTGGAGGATATCTGTGTCAGATGTGTTTTCGACTATGGCCCAGTTTGCAGTCATCTGCAAACTTTGTCAGCCCTCACCCTCCTGTGTTTGGTTGTCCTTCAGTAAAGTAGATGCCGAACAAGAGTGGACCCACGACTGAGCCCTGTGGGACACCACTTGTGACAGGCTTTGAGTCTGACATGGCTCCAGCAACTCTGACCCTGTGGGTTCTGTCACTTAGCCAGTTTGCAACCCATCTTGTGATGTATGGGTTTACATTCAAGCTGATGAGTTTTTCGATGATACCTGAGTGGGGTATTGTGTCAAGGCCTTTGCCAGGTCGAGGTAGGCTGTATGGACTGCCTTTCCTCATCAATGGCCTTGGTGACTGTCTCGAAAAAGTCAACCAAGTTTAAGAGGCAGGATCTGCCTTTGACAAAGCCAAACTGAGTTGGATCCAAAGTCTGCAAGTTCCCTATGTCTTTATTTATGAGTTCCATTATGATCCTCTCCATGGCTTTGCAGATAAGGCTTGTCAAGCTAATGGGGCGGTAATTTCCAGGGTCTGTGGAGGCACCGCCCTTATGAAGTGGGACCACAGTCGCGCCACTCCTTGGGTGCGAGATATCCTGAGGTGAGGCTAAGATTAAACAGCTGTCCTAACTGTGGGTTTAATTCCTCATTGAGTTCATGAAGCACACAGCCGGGGACACCATCCGGTCCCATGGATGCTGTGTTTTTGCCTTAGTGAGGGCAGTTCTCACCTGGGCGTTGGAGATGTTTGGGGGCTACAATCCTCTGGAATAGATATCTCTCCTTTTGGGGAGGGGAGAAGTTTGCACTGAACCTGTCAGCCAGTATGTTGGCAATGTGTGTAGGTTCAGTAATTTTCACATCATTTTGAACTAATTCTGAGCATATCTGGGAGTTTCCTCCTAGGTTTCTAACATAGCTAAAGAAGGCCTTATGATTCTCTTTAGAGTCCTTGGCGATTTTTCTCTCAAAATTTGCCTTGGATGATTTTATGAGAGCTCTTAGTTTTTACTTATAATGATCAAAGGTGTCTTACCTTTCAAGAATTTTGCTCTATCTTGTAGTAGCTTCCTCCTTTTGTTGTAGAGCTTGTTTATGGCTGGGGTCCACCAGACTGGACGCTTGCCTTTGGTACAGAGAGTCTTAGTTTTGTTTGGGATTGCCTGATCCATGCAGTCCTGTAGGTGCTGGTAGAAGGCATTTGTAAGTGATTCAGCGGTTTGAGTAATGTTTACCACTGGCTCAGGGGCCTTAAAGGAGACCACACTAGTTTTTAGAAGTGTGAAATCGGCTTTTGAGAAGTTTTTCACTGTGGTCTTTTTGTTTCAGGTGGGGCGGGATGAGGACCTCCAGCGAGATTAGTTTATGATCTGATCTCACCAGTGAGGGGTATACTTCGGTGTTGAACATTTTGATCCCATGTTCGTGATGATGAGATCAAGTATGTTTTCTCCTCTTGTGGGGATGGTGACTAGTTGTTCCATGGCATTTGAGTTTATGAACTCCAGGAATCTTTGGGTTAGAGTGTTCGGGCTTGAGTAGTGTTCCCAGTCTATATTAGGGTAGTTAAAGTCACCTAGTATGATGGTGTTTGGAGATACATTTATCCCTCCAATGTTTTCAGGAAGGCCATGTGAGGTTCCTGAGTTTGAGAGGGTGGCCTGTAACATGCTACAAATTGCAGAGCAGTCTTGCCTATGGTTAATTGCACCTGGATGGTCTCCGATGCATCATGCGTTGCCACCAACCTTGAGGTGTGGGTGTCCTTTATGAATATGGACACCCCCTCCTTTCTTGGTGTTGTCCGGATTTTGGGGCGGGCATGATATGAGGTGAAACCTGTTAGTGCTGGGGTGCTCTCAGGAGCCTTGAACCAGGTTTCTGTCACAGCACAGACATCGATGTTCTCCATATTGAGAAGGGCCTCGAGCATCTTGAGATTGAGACTTCTGGCATTGAGCAGCATTACCCTTAGTTTTTCCTTTTTGGTGTTCTAGGGTGGTAGGTTTAGAATTTGAGCCTTGCCTAAAAGGCACTATGGGGGTGGCAAGAGCCTTTGCCAATATCCGGAAGCCCAGGGTGACAGGTGCAAGCAGCGTGGCTTGTCCAGCATGTCATCCCAGGCAGACAGACATTGGATCCCCTTTGAATGACACCAGAATTTAAGCCAATTATTAAAGCTGATCATCTTATCACTGTATTGTGGCATCATTCTAGGTGAAGGTAGGATACTGCTCAAGGTCAGGGTCATACCTGCCTGGGCTACATAATCAGAGAGCTCCTCGATGTCCCTTTTCATGTAGTCCAAGGAGGTGCGTCTCAGGTCGTTGACACCAGCGTGGACAATGACTGAGTCGTGCTTGTACCTGCTGTTGAGAGACCTGAGTGCTTGCGTTATGTGGCGGATTCTAGCCTGACAGGCAGCTTACTGTGACCTTCTCTTTACTCAGTCTGGTGAGCGGGACGTCAGTGTGTCTGACTATGGAATCACCAATGACAAGTGTGTCTGGCATTTTGTTTGGCCTTAAGGGCTGTGACTGTTTGACACTCTGACTGTGTGGTCTATGTGTTGCATGTGTTGGGTCGTGAGGTGGTAGTTGTTTGGGTGTCTGCTTTGGTGGCCTCTGCTGTTTTGGTAAATTTTGATCAGAGCCTCCGAGTATGTCTTTGTGTGAGTATGTGTATGATTTGAAGTTGTGATGGTACCATGTGTGACTGGGTATGTATTGTGTGTGGTTACCTTCTCCTCCTGTCTGGTCTTGCCAGTCCTATGTTGAGAGAGCTCAGCCTCCAGTTTATAGTTGCATCTCTCGCATGTATTTGTGTTTTGTGGGAGAAGGAGAGGATTGTCTGTGTACATGAGGCAGTTGTAACATTGCCTCAATATTCCCAGGTTCACCAGTTGAGCTGGAGAGGACACTAGCAACTGATCCCTCGACATACTAGAAGTAGTAGATAAAGAGACTTTCAAAGGACTCCGGGGGAAGTGGGTTTTAGGCTGGTGGGGTACTATCTATAATAAGAGTGCTTTATCAAGGTGCAAGTACTGTAGGAGTAAGGCTTTACAGATAGAGAATAGTCTACTTGGGAATCAAGTAGAGATGAACTTTTCAGTTATAGGATATGCTGGTTAGATCAGCAGTACAGCTCGAGGAAGGTAGTTTTAAGGGAAAACTGGAAGAGTGGAATTTAGATGGCCCAAATAGTTTAACCTTGTTTAACCGCCGCTGCTCTTGTGTGCAACAGTGGTAACTCCGCTAAAGAAAGCTTACAGCGGCGTTGCGTGCGTTTTTATAGCAGGGGCTGAAGGGAGCTAGGAATTGGCCCAAACGACCAATGGACTACTAGTTTCTGGCTGAAACTTCACCAAATCAGACAAAAAGGCCTCAGTGCTTCCCCACTGGTAAGCAAAGAAACGTCCCTCCTTCCTAATAAGGCAATGGATCAGTAACAGGAACTAAAAACAAAGCCCAGGGATCAGCAACTCTGAAACTGGACTACTCTAGTTCAGTAAGGCGGAAAACAAGAGATTTTTGTTTTATTACAGAGACAAGGAAAAAACAGACAGTAATTGCTGTAAATCGGCTAGCACTTTAGTGTGTAGCCTACAGAAACAATTTGCAACAATTAGTAACTTAAAGTGCAATAAACAGTGTAAAATGCAGAAATCACTTAAAGTAGCAATAAAACAGGCGAAATGCAGTTGCTAGCTTAAATAACAGTGGAAAGCCACAAAAATACTTATATCTGGTAGAAAGTCACTCTTTTAGCTCTCTGCTGCTTGGATCACCCTGCAGGCCACCACGAGGATCTGTGCTGAGTTGGTACAAGCTGGAAAACGCGTGTTTAGCGTGTTTTATAGCAGGGGCTGAAAGGAGCTAGGAATTGGCCCAAAACAACCAATGGACTACTAGTTTCTGGCTGAAACTTCACCAAATCGGACAGAAAGGCTGCTCAGTGCTTCCCACTCCCACTGGTAAGCAAAGAAACTTCCCTCCTCCCTAATAAGGCAATGAATCAGTAACAGGAACTAAAAACAAAGCCCAGGGATCAGCAACTCTGAAACTGGACTACTCTAGTTCAGTAAGGCAGGAAAACAAGAGATTTTTTTGTTTTATTACAGAGACAAGGAAAAAAACAGACAGTAAATGCTATAAATGCTGTAAATCGGCTAAGCGACTTTAGTGTGTAGCCTACAGAAACAATTTGCAACAATTAGTAACTTAAAGTGCAATAAACAGTGTAAAATGCAGAAATCACTTAAAGTAGCAGTAAAACAGGCGAAATGCAGTCGCTAGCTTAAATAACAGTGGGAAAGCCACAAAAATACTTATATCTGGTAGAAAGTCACTCTTTTAGCTCTCTGCTTGGATCACTCTGCAGGCCACCACGAGGATCTGTGCTGAGTTGGTACAAGCTGGAAAACGTGTTTAGCGTGTTTTATAGCAGGGGCTGAAAGGAGCTTAGAATTGGCCCAAAACGACCAATGGACTACTAGTTTCTGGCTGAAACTTCACCAAATCGGACAGAAAGGCTGCTCAGTGCTTCCCACTCCCACTGGTAAGCAAAGAAACTTCCCTCCTCCTAATAAGGCAATGGATCAGTAACAGGAACTAAAACAAAGCCCAGGGATCAGCAACTCTGAAACTGGACTACTCTAGTTCAGTAAGGCGGAAAACAAGAGATTTTTTGTTTTATTACAGAGACAAGGAAAAAACAGACAGTAAATGCTATAAATGCTGTAAATCGGCTAGCGCACTTTAGTGTGTAGCCTACAGAAACAATTTGCAACAATTAGTAACTTAAAGTGCAATAAAAGTGTAAAATGCAGAAATCACTTAAAGTAGCAGTAAAACAGGCGAAATGCAGTCGCTAGCTTAATAACAGTGGGAAAGCCACAAAAATACTTATATCTGGTAGAAAGTCACTCTTTAACTCTCTGCTGCTTGGATCACTCTGCAGGCCACTACGAGGATCTGTGCTGAGTTGGTACAAGCTGGAAAACGCGTGTTTAGCGTGTTTTATAGCAGGGGCTGAAAGGAGCTAGGAATGGCCCCAAATGACCAATGGACTACTAGTATCTGGCTGAAACTTCACCAAATCGGACAGAAAGGCAGCTCAGTGCTTCCCACTCCCACTGGTAAGCAAAGAAACTTCCCTCCTCCCTAATAAGGCAATGGATCAGTGACAGGAACTAAAACAAAGCCCAGGGATCAGCAACTCTGAAACTGGACTACTCTAGTTCAGTAAGGTGGGAAAACAAGAGATTTTTGTTTTATTACAGAGACAAGGAAAAAACAGACAGTAAATGCTATAAATGCTGTAAATCGGCTACTTTAGTGTGTAGCCTACAGAAACAATTTGCAACAATTAGTAACTTAAAGTGCAATAAACAGTGTAAAATGCAGAAATCACTTAAAGTAGCAGTAAAACAGGCGAAATGCAGTCGCTAGCTTAATAACAGTGGGAAAGCCACAAAATACTTATATCTGGTAGAAAGTCACTCTTTTAGCTCTCTGCTGCTTGGATCACTCTGCAGGCCACCACGAGGATCTGTGCTGAGTTGGTACAAGCTGGTTTTATAGCAGGGGCTGAAAGGCTAGGAACTGGCCCAAAACGACCAATGGACTACTAGTTTCTGGCTGAAACTTCACCAAATCGGACAAAAAGGCCAGTGCTTCCCACCCACTGGTAAGCAAAGAAACTTCCCTCCTTCCTAATAAGGCAATGGATCAGTAACAGGAACTAAAAACAAAGCCCAGGGATCAGCAACTCTGAAACTGGACTACTCTAGTTCAGTAAGGCAGGAAACCAAGAGATTTTTTTTTTTTTTTGGGAAGGAAAAACAGACAGTAAATGCTATAAAACAATTCACATGCAGTGCAAGCTGGCACACTTGAGTATGTAGCAATATTAGTCCACACACAGTATGAAAAAAATGTAATTAAATTAAAAAGGACTAAAAGCAAGTGCAGAAAGGGTTTATTAGAGAGAATGCGGTAAAGAGAAGGGACTGGGGGAGTGTCCTAGATCAAATCTACAGTGGGGCGGGCACTGCAAAAGCCACCAAATTTAAACTACATCCAAGAACAGGGAGGGGGGGTGGGGAAGACAGTTTCAACAGAGCTAGATCTGAGAAATCAGTCCCCAAGTTATAACAACCACAATAAATAAGGCTTTTTTAGCAACACATTTTTCATTTGGATTTGTAGTACATGAATTAAAAAGAAACATTCATTCATTTTCAGCAAACCAAAGGCTACAGATCACAAGCAAACTTTATTCTCTAGCACTTTGGTCAAAGACCTTTAAGGAGTAACAAACACTTCCACAAACCCACTTATATACAAATTAATCAAGGCAATTATTCCATTACTTAATTAAATAAGATTGGATCTGTAGCCTGTGGTTTGCTTTAGGCATTCGTTTTCAGCCTCAGGCAGTTTATTTCTTGTCCACAGTAAACAAATGTCATATAATAGTGAAGCAATAAACTCAGTTTCACTCACTACAACTATATCCAGCAATGCTAACAGGATTGCTGGAGACACTTTTAGAGTGAAACCCAGTTACTGATGTTAAAGTTATCAAGATCACATAAATACTTTTACTTCATTCAAGCGATGGAAACAAAATGTGCATTATTTTTAATTGTGTTAAGAGAATAGTCAACTTCATAGAAATTCTTGACCTCAGAAAGTAAGTCATCGAAACATGCAAGTTGTTCATATGTGGGTGTACTCTTAAT